>NC_091461.1:26619396-26669396 GCF_027789765.1 Dendropsophus ebraccatus
AGTGCACTCACCTGTCCGGGGCTATACCACCTGATCCATGATCTCATCAGAATCACACAGTGTAATATTTTCCAATGAAACTTTACTGGCAGAATAAAAAAAATCAAACATGAATTTCTGTGACTATAAATTTTGAACATTTCCATGTTATATATTCCTTTTTTAGGGGAAAAAAAGAAAGTCACATCCAGGTGTGTGCGTGTATATATATATATATATATATATATATATATATATATATATATATATGTACAATTTAATTTGTACATAGACATACAGTTAAATTCCTCTAATCTGGCATTGATGGAGGTGCCACTGTGTTACAAAGTCTGGGTTATCAAATGGTGCTAGAAAAACTGTAAAATAATAGTGAAATATGAAAGGGAAATTATCAGCAGGTTAGAAGTATTTAATATGTCTCTATAGTGCACGGGTGCTGAGGATGAAGGTAGGTTTCTTTTCAGGAATTTAGTAGTTTAATTCGTGTGCTAATGAGGCAGTTTGTAGAGATGATGGAACAGCGGAAAATCTTAGGTTCTATAGAACTCGAACCTTGTGGAACCTTCCGCATTTGATTCCCGATGACTTCCCGGTCCGTGGGGAAGGGACAGCCCGGTACCGCCTGGAATTCCGGGATTCAGCCTAGGTAATAAGCTGTATCCCGGAATTCCAGGCGGTACCCAGGCTGTCTCCTCCTTCCCCACGGACTAGGAAGGCATCGGGAATCAAATGCAGAAGGTTCAACAAGGTTCGAACCTAAGATTTTCCACTGTTCGATCATCTCTAGAAGTTTGGTGCACTGGGGATGGAACCACCACCCTCTTTGCATCAATCCACCCCTTCTAATGAATATTTATCTGGAGCCCTGTAGTAATGAGCACTGGAGTGATGTCACTGCAGAGCACCACCCTCATCAAGGGCAGATTGGTGCACTAAGGGCGGTGGTCTGTCCACCCCATTACCCCCCCGGGCACCCAACCGCCTCATTAGCAACTTAAATTAACTACTAATATCCCAAAAATGGTGCTGAGAATCAGGGTAATAAAATTACCTTCATTTTCAGCGCCCTGTAGGCTATAGGGACATATCAGCAGGTCAGATACTTCTGACTTGCTGATAGTTTCCCTTTAGGAATCAGTGGAATTTCTCCACCGGTTATCTCTGCTTTATCTTTTGCTTAAAGTTTTGACAAGTGCTGGATCTCCATACATATGAACATTCAACTTGATTGAGTATTCAAGTGTTCTTAATGGACAGAGGAGGAGTAAGCCACTGCTAAACTTCTCTGGTGGAGGCTTGATATCCAACATGCCCCATCCTTCTCTCCCCCAATGTCAGGTGTTGGGAAAAAAGTTGGGGCCACCATATACATTTGACAGTTATCTAGTCCTGACAAAATTCATGGGTTCAGCAGGATTTTATCTTATGTCTACCTGGGCCGTAAAGGGGTGTTCTGTTCAAACATAGCTTTTCCTATGTTGCTTCCCATGGTGAGTCTAAAAATTCATTTCAAACTGAAGAAGAGTGAATAGATAATAACAAGTATGGAAGGAATTGTTAGTCTCACCATGGACAGCAACATATGCAAAGTTAAGTTTAAACAGAGTACCACTTTAATACTTAAGGTGGCCATACACCTTCAATAGCTTTAGTCTGAACAATTGATACCATACTGCCAGAATTCTTATGTGTCTGACAGTAACCTATTGCATTTTTTAGTAATAATTTTTGTATATTTCATCCCTTGAAGGGATGTGTAAACGAGATGTACAAAAATTAGAATGAAAAAATGGAGTATGTTACTGCAATAAGAAGGTTAAATGCTCGAGTCTCCCATTGATTTCAATGGGGTTCGTTATTCAAATCAAGCACTCGAGCATTGAAAATTACATCTGCTGGCGTAAGTTTTAGTAAATCTGAGCACGCCCACTTTCAGTTAATCCCTGCCCACGTTACTACAAGCCCCACCCAATTAACATTTATAGTCTGCTGTTATAAAAAGTTACAAATTCCTTGTGTGTCCAAACTTTTTGCTAGCCCTTTGTCTATATGGGATTTTTTTTTTAGCATTATACTAAAAAAACAGGTCTGCGAACACAGTTAAGCTATACTAAGAAATTAATCTGCAGGAAGATAAATTATGCAAGTTTCCCAACATCTGGAATACACACATTTCTATACAGTAGCTATAGATACCACGTAACCTTGCTTGCCTGCTTAGGAGTTTTGATTTCACATATGGTGTTGTTTATCAGTGTCCTGTATATGCCAAAACCAATTTCTACATTTTGTTAGCTATTTTATTTTTATAGATACAATTTTTCCCTGCAGAATGTAGTTATCTCTGACCTTATTGACACAGTTATCGTTTTATTCTTCCATTGAGCTGTTCTGTGATATTACGCAATTACGCAAGGTGGATGTTAGTGACTGGTTTACTGTCTTCCCCTTGATAAATGATCCTACATAAATCTCTGCCAAAAAGAGTTTCTAGTGTCATTTGGTACCTGGGGCACAGAAAGATGAGATTGGCACCACACCAAGATCTCTTGGTTCACAGCAAGGGAGAGATGGATTTATGCACAGCCTTCCAGCGCCAAACGCAGAATCCATTTTATTTCTTGGGGAGATGAAGCCTTTTAGTCACATATATGATTTGCAGTAAACATGTAAAAACACCTTCCCTATTTCAAACCTTACATTTTTTATTTTTCCTTTATTTTTATTTTTTTCCCAGATTTTTTTCTTACTGTAGAACAAGTTCTCCATTTATTACTATGTTACGAGTAATATTTTTTGCATTCAAGACAAAGTCATAAAAATTTGCCCCCCATAATCATTGAATGCTTAATATGGGAGCATTTGTCCAGAAACAACATACACGTGAAGACATTTTGCTATGACCAGAAGGATTTTCCGGCAGAAGACATTGTGGGCCAATTATCATTAAACACTGGGAGAGAAGCAATAGAGATCAGTGACCGTGAAGAATCTTGAAGCATATCCAATACATTTTTCTGACTGATGGAACAGATTTTGTTATCAGAGATGTTCAGATATTTGGCTGGAGCTTGTTAGCAGTTGTATCGGTCACATTATTTGTGGCTATGGCCAGCTTTAGCAGCTTTAGCAGCAGCTTTTTTTATGTGTTCCGGACTCTGCTTTATTCTGTATAAGTGTATAGGTATGAAGAAGCGTACCCCTTTTTATTTCACCTTAAGTTTTAGACACGAGGTAAAAAAAAATGCAATAATCTAAAATAAGTAATAAAATTGAATGAATAAACAATAAAATTGAATAAATAAATCAATAAACAAACAATAGGATCTTTTTGGCTTACCCCGTTTCCTGAAGTATGGGCACCGGATTAGTTAATTTGCTCTAGAGGGAAAAAAATAAAAAGAATCTTAATGTAATAATAATTATATTACGAAAATGTTGAAACTGTCAAAATTTAGGGAACATAGTTGCATCTTGACCCATTTATAATAAAATAAAAAATAGGACTCTGAAATTTTTGATGTCAATGCCCAGGCCTCTAGCTGTTGCTATAGGGGAAGGTTTGCTAAGTTATGTGCGTCCGAATTGTTGTTTAGTGTGTGCCAAAAACGTGAATCTTTGCAATCTGGAGGGTCTTCGGTGGTATAAAAGCAGATCGAAAGCAATTTTTTTTCAGCCACAACTTTAGAAAAATCGGATCAAATTAGTACTAGAGATAAGCGAGCCGAGATTTGTTACGAACTTTGCAAAAAATTTGGTTCAGCACTGAACCATACTCTTTGCAAAGTTTGTAATGAGTTTGTAAAAATAGCGACTACACCATTTAATACACCTTTAAAAAGAATAAATAAGATAAGGGTATGCTCACCTGTCCACATTCCCTGGTGTCCTCTTATGGGTCTCCGGTATCTCCCACTGCCACCAGCTCGCTCAGTCAATCACTGACTGAGACGGGACAACGCCCTGGCCAGTGATTGGCTGAGTAGGCGGTAGCTTTTTTTTGTCTTAATCATTTAGCTGTTTTAGTACGGTTTCTTTAAGGTTTGGTTCGGATGAACCTGAAATTCTGCATCAAAGTTTGGCAAACTGAACTTTGGAAAGTCTCTAGTCAGTACAGTATGATTGGGTGATACCTCCTGTTCATTGAGGTGCCAGTCTTTAACACTTGTCGCAAACTGAGAGGGACAGGATCCTTGAAAGACCTAGGTTTATCCTTTTGCCAGATCACTAGATGGAAGTGCTGCAAGTAAAATGTAATGTCTCATATGAAGTTAAGGGCGCTGAACAGTATCTACCTAAATCATTAGAATTAATTTGGGTAGATACTGGCCACAAGCCAGACATCCATATACAGGTGTTCAGCTGACCTCATGTCACATCCTTGAAGGCGAACATGGTGCAGAGAAAGACTGCAATTGAGGCTTTAATGGAGATGTCTTCAGTGATGGGTCCCACTTTGTTTTGATGCAATGATAGCCAGAGATCACATGGGCAATGCCATAAAGAGGCCTTGACAATAGAAAGTAACACTGGTCTGGTGGATTATGGTGTGGGATGCCATAATATATGGTAGCCAGACCCCTCTAGTCTTCATTTCAGGTACACTAACATCTCGGTCATAGAATGAGTACTATGGCCGCTTCTCCGGAGTGTCCTAGAAGCATAAATATGCTACCACGGTCTGTAGCATCTCCGGGCTTGCCTTCCATTTGGCACATTTGGGATATCATTGCAAAGGAAGCTGCTGGCACCAGATCCTAATTATTTTTGTGCCCGAGTGTATTCAGCGGGGCAGAACATTCTACAGATAACCATTACTTCCCCACTGATAGCATGCTAAAGCTTGTAAATGCATGTATTTCTGAGTGTAGACAAGAAAAGAAGCCAGGAAAGGAGCACGTAGTTCCACCCATGATTTCAAGTGGGCATATACCAACCCACCACTTGATACCATGAGGATACAATAGCGACATTTTGGCATACATACAGCTAACCTTTATCAAGCATAAGAAAGGTTGTATCTGCCGAAACGTCGCTATTGTATCCTGATGGATTCTCAATGAAGCACTTATTTGGAACCAGATGCTGCTTGACCCATTGAATCCGCTGTGACCTGTTGGTGTTGCTGTATTTCTGAGTGTGGTACTCTTATACTTTATACTGAATAAACTGAGATGTTTTGAATATTTTGTTTCCATTTTTTATTATTTACACATCATTAACATATCTATCCGTCCGGTGATTTCTATAATTCCATGGTCCTATACTGTTTTACTGTACTGCTATACCCAGTGTCATGAGATAGAATAATCGCTAGGCACCAGGGCCCAGGGGCATTTGCACCTTTTGGCCATTATTAGTCATAGACGAACTTGACGAAAATTCTGGTTCGGACGTACCCAAACACTCAGCATTTGACTCCTGGTGGGTGGAGAATTTGGATGCAGCCCTAAGGCTGCCAGGAAAACATGGATACAACGTATTGCCTATGACTGTATCCATGTTTTCCAGGACTCCCTAGGGCTGCATCCAACTTTTCCAGCCAGTGCGAGTCAAATGTTGAGCGTTCAGGGTTGTCCAAACCAGAATGTTCAGCAATTCTTTAATACATTGTATACAGTCCTTACAAAGAGGCCTGTGATCTACCAAACTGGGATAAATTGTCACATTACACATGATTTATTCTGCAGCTCGTCTTCTACATCTACGATAGGAATAGTCCGTGCTCCTGGCCTTGAACCTGTATTACCAATTACTTATATAAAGCAAATTATTGGGATAAACTACGCACATTCTACGCATATGTCTGTAAGCAGAGAATGTGTACATTGTAAAAATCTAGTTTACGACCCCGGCCCAGGTCTGCAGATCAAACCCAACGTGGTGTGTAGTCGATATCTTTCCATGTATTTTCTTCCAAACCCCCCACCAATACAGCATTTTCTTTTCTTCTTTATTACTCTGTATTACTCCGTACATGCCCTGCTTTGTATTATTTAACAGCAAATCTTACAGATGTCAGTTTTGTCTTGTTCCGAAGCAGCAGGGACAATAAGTTCCAGCTGACCTCAGTACAATGAATCTTGCAGAAGCACAATATGTATTTTGCACTGGCAGTGAAAAGCCTACATGTAATTGAGAGAGAGAGAGAAATGTCACTATAGCATATCTGTTGACACTGCACTATCTGCTCATGAAAGGAAACCACAGTCTGGCAGATACAGTCATAAGCAGCGGGATGTATGAGCCAATAACTTAAAAATGTTTTTTTATATGAAAAAGGTCAATTTAGAAAGTGAGATTCTATTATGGGGCTTCTCGTCATGGTGCCAGACTACAGACACATACAGTATATATATACAAATTTGTTAGGATATATTCAATATGTAAACCACTGGTTGAATTTTAGTTTTCTACATGAACTGATCAATTTAATTTTTTTTACAATTTTTTTTTTAAATTTATAATTACATGTTTAGCTTAACAATGTGATGGCTACGGGATGGGAACCTTTACATGATGTCATGAAGGTTGCCCCTTTGTGTTGCAAAGGTCCCTGCAGAAAGGATGACTTTGGGATATCCCACTACTGGAACCTTCAGTGATTAACTCGAATCTGGCAGCAAATACTCAAATCCCCAACAGCTCCCCTGCAGGACATACAATGTATTACATGGAACTTACTATAGTCAAAAAATTGCATGTGTAATGCATCAAGAGTGAGACATGTACATCTTAGCCGCTCACTGTGCTAGCTAACATTCGATGACCTTTAATTGATGACGCCCTATATTAACTTAGTGTCCCCTTAATAAAAATACTTTACCAAACCAAACAACATGTCACAAAGAAGTGGGCTTGGATCCACTGTGTAATCTCACCAGTTGGCTTAGGACTAGAGATGAGCGAACCTGGAGCATGCTCAAGTTGATCCGAACCCGAACTTTTGGCATTTGATTAGCGGTGGCTGCTGAAGTTGGATAAAGCCCTAAGGCTATGTGGAAATCATGGATATAGTCATTGGCTGTATCCATGTTTTCCAGACAACCTTAGAGCTTTATCCAAGTTCAGCAGCCCCAGCTAATCAAATACTGAACGTTCGGGTTAGGATCGACTCGAACCCGAACCCGGTTCGCTCATCTCTACTTAGGACCACTCTTAGGAGCAGAGTCTCCTAAGAGTCCCCTCTAGGCTTTCATCCTTCTGCTCCAGAATGCAGAAACTGTTCTCCTGCTATTAGATGATACCAGGTCTCTTCCTAAGAGTGGCCCATGGGTGATGGATAACACTATATGCCTAAATGGCATTTTCCAAAAGATGCTTAAAAAGTAATGTAAAAAAAAGTCTAGAACAACCAGTACTTTCATGATAATAGTCTAATGGATGGCTTGCAATTCTTACCTTCTGTCTGGAGCACAGGTGCAGTTAAGTCAGCAAAACCAGTGGAAGAAGATGATGTTCTTGGCCTTTGGGAAATTCCAAGAGGATAAGGGAGCACACCGCAACATGATGGACCAACACCAAATATAAAACAGCCCTGAAACATTAGGATATACATAACTAGATCCAATATTCATACATGTAGGTGCATTAATTAAAAAAAGCTTACTCTACAACATTGTGTAATACTCAGTATGCTCCCAACAAGACCAACCACTACACATGATAACAATACAATTGTTATTCTCTATTCACCTCCCAACTGAATATGACCATAATAAACTTCAACCACTAATATTGCCTGACTACATGTAGACATGTAGACATGGCCACAATACACTTCTATTTTTCTCTACACATAGAACACTACTATTTCCAACATGACCAGATCACTAGACATGACCATAATACAATTTTATTTAACTGTGTACATAGAACCCTATAATCCCCAATATGACACAACCAATGGACACGGCCATAGCATAATTCTATTAAACTAGAGATATAGAACATCTCACAACATGACCTGATGACTGGCCATGACCATAATAGAAATCTGTTATACTCTATCTTGATCCTCTTTTGGGGAAACAGTCCCTACTTTTGAGCCAAGTCCCTCTGTCCCTCTTTGTCTCTTACATGTCCCTTTTTCTGACCTAGGAAATAGATTTCTATGTTGCTCTAGAAAGTGTCTGGTTTCTCTCTGTATAATAGAACCAAATATGCACATTATTCCATCATGTGGTGCACCATGGATCCTAAAAATTGTTATATTCAGATGAATCATGTGACCTTATGGCCCCTGTCACACATGATCTCACAAACGCAGTTCATATAGCCCCATACACACATCTGTAGGTGTTACGGATCCATTTTGGGGACATGATTCTGTCTCTGCCAATGTGGACAGTTACTCCTGTCCGTGGGTCTGCAGTTACAGACGGGGTTACTGATGTGTGGTTGGGACATAAGGATGCAGTCACACGTACAGGATCTGCTACAGATTTGCAGGTATCGATGAAACTACATGCAACAATCTGCAGCAGATCCTGTATGTGTGATCCTTAAATTAAACATTTCCTAGACTAAACCACAAGTGTCCCTCTTTGGCCATGCAAAAAGTTGGAAAGTATGCTGATGACTGGATATGACCATAATAGAGCTCTGTTATACTCATCAGTCATTAATCAGCTATAGTCATCAATATTCTACTGTAATATACTCTGAGACATAAAACACTTCAATAACTGCATGGCGGACCACTAGACATGACCATGACACTACACCTCCCAAGTAGGGATGGTCCGAACCTGCCGAGGTTCAGATTCCCGCTGTCTGGCCGCTCCGTGCAGCGGGTGGATACAGCGGGAGGACTGTCTGGAAAACTGGGATACAGCCTATGGCTATATCCCAGTTTTCCTGGCGTTCCTCCCGCTGTATCCACCCTCTCCACGGAGCGGGCAGACAGCGGGAATCATTTCCGAGAGTTCGGGTTCGTACGAACCCGAACCGAAGAAGGTTCGGACCATCCCTACTCCCAAGTATTACTGAACGTCCAAGTACAATCAAATCCTCTATTCACACATGCTATAATGCAATGGAGTTTTCTGCAAATTATCACTTACATCCATTGCCGCCCAGAACTAGTTAATAGTGTGTTTTATTCCCAAATCAAGTCCTGAGCTCCTTCGTTTACCCTGCCCGGTCCTGCATACACTTTACTGCCATCATCTTTACTTCCTTTGTGATTAGATCTCTACTAAAAGTGCAAAACATTCAGATTCTTTTTCTTCTTTCTCGGCTTCGGAAACATAAGCACTGGCTGGATATGTGAGCGCTTGGAGCCTGAATTATGTGGCCTGTATAACAGTAGTAACCATCAGATATAGGGGATTCAATGAAGATCATGTAATAAGATCCATCAATGTGAAATGAGCGTTGTCGCGGTGGATGCTGAGTACAGATGACAGCCATGTTTGATCTCTGCGGACCCATAAGGCTGTTTTGAGGTGTCACTTGAAAATGGTCAGATCGAGTAAGATTTACTTGTTTAATTACATTTTGTCTAAAGACTTCTTTCTCCCCAAATAAAGAAAAAAAAAAGTGAAGGAAATGTGTGAAATTAAAGCTCTCGCCCTTTCTCTAACCTCACCAAGTTTTGTTTTTTTTATTTTATTTTTTTTATTTAAAAGCTGTTTGGATTTCCCAATCACTTAAATTTTACACTTTCCCACACATACAAAAGTGCCAAGACAAACAGAGAAAAGCAAGAAATCAGGAGAAAAACAAAGCAAAAGGGGTTCAATTTCATGAAATCTTCATTGTTTTCCAAGAGTGTGAGAAAGTGTTGTGTTCAGAAGGCGATGGTAATGGAAATCTTACAGTATGCCGTCTAAGGATACAAATAATTCAGATACTGAGTGTACAATGAATGCAGGGCCAGACCTATGGCAAGCAGATCCCTCTGGATGCACTATACATTTCTGTAGACACCGGAGCTACACTGTATTACACGATGAATGCACCAATGCTAAGTGTCTGGGGCCCACCAGAGGATATGATCCTGGGGGCCCACCAATGAAGCCAGTGACAAATGACATGTCAGTCAGTGTTAAGTAAAGATTCTAAAGCTGGGAGCCCACTGGAGGATCCTGCTGTCCTCTGCTGGGCCAGTCCGATACTGCCAGTGCCCCATCTATGAACCATCTGCTTATTTTTCTACCCCACTTTGTCTCTCAGTTACTCCCTTACAACTCCACAACCTATTAAATGTAAAACCACAAGGTGTGTAGTCAACATTAGGATGTAAGGGGAATAGAGGTGCACTTGTCTTAGGAAGCACCCTATCTGGAGCAGGTGTCAGGCCCACAGGTTCTTTCAATAAGGGAGGAGGTAGATCTAAGGCTCTGTGGTACTGAGTGGAGCTGGGACAGATACCCATGTACACAGTCACTTGCAGAAACTCAGACTTTACCAACAAACACAATTTCAGGCTGTTGTCCCTTTATCTCAGGCCACTCATTTTTAGCCAAAATCCTCTTATCCACTTGCTTAAACCAAGTCTTGGCAACTCACAGTACAATGCTGTCACCCCCAAGCAGGACAGTCCTTGCAAAGTTTTGATATACAAGCAAGAAGAAGACGTCCCCCTTCATTGACACACCAATGTTAGGTCCCCTCACCCCAAACAGTATGAGCTCATCTTTTCCTGGATCCCTGACACAACAGAATGCTAATCGGCATAGGTGATTGGCTACATAGAGAGTTGTTACGTTTTATGACCAATGGAGGCACATGAACTTCCTCTCAAGCACAGCCATAGAACAGCTATCTGTTCTCTCACAGCATCATCACTGCAACCTCCAGCATTGGTTACGGGCCAGGGATAAATATGACCTGGGAGATATTTCCACAGATTGTCAGAGTAAGAACAGCTGTCTTTGCCAATCACAGCAAGGTATCAATTCACTTTATGAAAGTATTAAAAATTTTGTGTTGGCTAGGCTGCCACAAAATGACCAGGATGGTATAGGGAGGACATGGGCAATGAGCCTAGGGTCAAAGCTAATGGACAATGCTGTACAGAATCAGAATCCAAAAGATTAGTCAAAGGTACAAGCGCCAAGATCAGAATAACCAGGTAAAGAGATACAGATATATAAATACAATGTACACTTAGTTCACTCAGTGAAACTAAATAGCTGGCAAAGACTACTGGACAAACTTTATAGGGGGCCAGTGACTTGGTCCAGCACCTGTTTCAACCAGGCACACAGAATGCTGACTGACACTGACAAAGCAGTGGATGAGTGGAAAGACAGGATGTCAATCACCAGAGGGAATTCAGCCAGCAAGAGATGGGTGTGGTAGAGAATCAATTACCAGAGCAGAAGGAATTGAGCTTTGTTCAATGTTCAGACTGGTTTAAATGAAACAGAATTTAAATACTAAATAATTGGTAAGAGCTCAGTCTCGTCCGTATACCACAAGCTGAGGACCACACCAAGGTCCTAACAGGCACAGGCAAGACATTTAGCTTGCAACAATTTTTTTTTCCTACACAGTGCCTGAACGGCAAATTAAAAACATGGTTGATTACCAGAGATGACTACACTGGTTTGTTATGTTGCCCCAGAGGTGCGTATTTCCTATTTATCCACGTGGGGCAGCAAAGAAGTGTTGAGTAAAAAGCGCATGGTCATCCTATGTAGAGATGAACAAATCTATAGTAGCGATTCGCTTTGTTCCTACTGGCATTCTGCTCATCAGATGTAATAGGATGTAATAGGATGCATCTGTCTGGTCTAGAAACGCGTAATGCTGAACCTTTTATACATGCTTTTATTATTTTAATAAAGTAGTTTTTTATACTTCATCTAGTCCACATGAGTAGGACGACTCTCACTGACGAAAACTAGGGATAGCAACTAACACTAAGACTTGCAATGGATAAAATAATAATTTTGTTAATCTTTTCTGTATTGACCACTGGAAGACAGTTTTTGTTTACTTAAATGTTACGTTGACGTCCCTAAAGGACGGATTCTATTTGTTAAATTTATGTTATACTTTGTTCCCAATATTTACGTAAAGATGTTACATACTTTACTAACGAAAGTGTATTTTGATACATATTACAATATACTTTGGTTTATATTGAAAAATATTTGTTGCTTGAAAAATTTAAAAATTTCCAATAAAAATCTATTGAACCATACTTCATCTGTTGGGAGTAGTTGCGCCTGTTAATCCTGCGGGAATTAGAAGAGGAGGACTGCATCTTGCTCCTCCCTGGGTACTGGGAAAAGATGGATCCAGCTGGATGCAGCTTTTCCCAGTACCAAGGGAGCAGTGGCACGGAGCGGAGCTGACTTCAAAGCCCCGCAGCCTGATGAGCAGAATCCCGATAGGAACGAAGCGATTAGCTCATCTCTAATCCTATGTATAATTTTCATACCAAACAGTTCTGAAAGACTATTAATAAATATTTAAAAAGTTATTTGCAGTATTTTTACCATAAAAAATAATTTCTTATCAATAAGTGAAGAATCCATTTCCTTTCTCCTTTGGCAGCTTACAATACAGCCCTTCTTACTTTCTGTCAAAAGAGGTTTTTCAGATATACAGCTATATAAATACAGGGTCAGGCAGGCAGAAAGCTATTTCCATTGGTTTCTCTGTGCAGAGACCTGTCTGTGGAAGAGTGACTGAGCATGTGTGTCCACCAACGCTTAGCTCATAAGGTGGACATACATATTGTTATACACTTTGAACAACAGATGGTGCCATATTATGTAAGTAGATATGATATCTCTTCACTAGCTCTTTTACAGCAAATGTTACTTTTTATGATCTGTGTAATGAATAGGATATTGATTGGTGGGACAACCCCTTTGATATGTATTCCTTACTATAATCCCCAACATTTGGTTTGCCAAATAACCTTTTTTTTATCTAGTCCATGGTCAAAAATTTAATTCTGAGTATTATAAATCCAACCCAGATGGAAAGGTCTTTCCATACAACAATTTCCAAAGGTACCGAAACGCCAAAAAGTAACAAAAAATTAAGCCACCATGGAAACTGCACAAGGTTCTCTTACCACAATACTAACATCCTAAATGGCGGTGGAGTGATATTGCTTCGGAGTAAATATGAAAACATTAAATCACAGACCTCCGGGATGAGAAGAAGTATTGGACAGGGTGTTAATAGAGGAAGTCAGTATGATGGCAATGAAGAATGAGGTAATTGTTATAGGATATTTCAATCTGCCAGATGTGCACATGTATCTGTTGCAGGTCTAGCAGAAGCAGGGGCGGGTTGGATGCCTGTCAGAATCAGAAGGGGGAGGACAAGTAATTGATGAGGAAGCTCGCTCAATCAAGCAATATTAGTCTTTTACAATTAAAATGAGGAGGAAGTATCAAATGGAAGTTTGTTTAAGAGAATAGGGGTCCGGAGATTACCAGTCAATGTAACCCGGTAGAATGGATGATATATGATAAGTTCCACGTGCAATACTTCAATAAGAAATTTTTGTCAAAAAGTTCCATTTGCGTTGGACGCCTCAAACTCTCTATTGGCAATTCATTCCAATAAGATAGCATTTCTCATATCTAAATGACAGAAGCCATGACATCTGATTGATTGGGCAAAGCATTGGGACATTCTTGATGGACTAAAGCCACAATGCAAATGTGAACAGAATCTTATCTGATAAATTCACTAAATGTGGCGTGTACTGACCATATTGTCTTCCTTATAGTTGCCATGGTAAATCAATCTGTATGCTTCAAGTTGTTCTAGATGTGATGGACTGTCATGGAAGGCACATTGTGTAACCTTGACTGTCACATATGTATAACTAGGTGGATTTGCTATTCAGGGAGGGGGTGAGAAGCCCCAGTGAAGATGTAGTGTTGGATATATTGGGTACCACTTAGCTTTCCCAAAAACATATATAATTTAGGCAGGGTTCCTTCCCAGGCACCTGATACCCTGGTGCTGATGTATCTATGCACGGACTGGCCTGAACCCCAAAGGAGTATGAATGAAAATGTATACATATACTTGAAGGAAAATACCTTAACGCAGTCACTAGCTGACTACATAGAAGTAAATGGGCCCGTGCACAGATACTGCAGGGTGCTGTGGTATAAAAGCAATAACTTTCCCAATTTTTTTTCCATTACTCTGGGTATATTCTTTAGTATATTCGCTATACTATTTAGGCTACTTTAGGTGGAACAACAATGTTAGCATTCTGCCGTTGTTACACAAGGTAATTATCGGCCAAGCAAGCTGATATTGCTTTGCATAATATGGCCAGTGATCAGCCAACAAATGGCCGTTTTGTTGGCTGATTATGTTATTTTGACTAATCAAAAAACCACTGCTTCTTGGTCGATCATTTCCCTGTGTAATAGGGGATGTGCATCTGATAGGTGATGGTGACCAAGGGCTTCATGTACGATCCAACACCCATTTCGTGGCCCTCCCTAACCAATGCTTGATCCTTGTAATAGGATCTGTAAATGAGTGCTGGGCTGCCTCAACACCGGCAATGGTATTATCCTGTAAGTTTGAGCTGAGAAGGGCACCAAGAGGGTCAGTGTTAGGGGGCTGGGGCGGGCCTGGGTTGGGAAGAGCATCGAGAGGGTCCGCGTTAGTGGGCTGGGACAGGTCTGGGCTGGGAAGGGTTCTGAGAGGGTTTGCCTTAGGGGGCTGATGCAGGCACAGTACAGGTCTACAGGGTTGTGTCCATGTTTTTCTGGCAGACCTAGGGCTGCATGCAATTTCTGCAGATGTGGGGAATCAAATTACAAACTTACAGGGTCAGATAGAGTTGCGAAACCAGAACATTTTGATAGATCCGCTAAACACTACTAATTACATGTTGTGGTTCGGGAAAAAAAAGCCCAACTTGTCCAGTTACTATGATTATAAAGAGTTGCTTAGTTGCTTGCAGGCAGTGTTCGGGTACAAACAATTCTGATCAGCAGAATCTCTGATCAGGTCCAGGTCTTTGTCAACCCTTAAGCAGTAAAGTTCCAGATTGTGATGAGCGAACCTTCTTATATTCTGGAGCCTTTCTGTCTTCTGCTGTGTGAACTTGACCCCTTTGATTCGCTCATCTTTAGTCACAGTCCCTTAAGTGATAGGGAGACAATGGCCCCCTGTCTACCTTATTTACAGCTTGACAAGTGTAGAGCATATTTACCAAGATTACCATGAGCCCATCACATAGGGGCTTTGATGTATTCCTAGTGATGGGATAAATATGAACATATCACATTAACGTCCATTATGCTGACAATGTTTATTGTCACTCACATTCTAAGGAGTATTCTCGGGATAACTTATATTTGTTAGATCAGTAGGGGTCCAACTGATAGAGCCCCAGTTGCCCCAACCCCCCCAACACGCAACTTAAGAATGTGCTCTGCTTTCTATTTAATGTTTCTTGAACATCTTAGTACAGCACTAGCGATCCAGGAGGGGGCCAGAGATGGGACCCCACCAATCTAATACTCCGATCCAGTGCCCAGTAATAAATGCTTTAGGGACGAATATACTGTCAAGGTTATATGGATGGGATACACAGGTATAGAACATCATGGTACCTAGTTGGGCCTAAAATGGATTAGCCAACCAAGTAACCAATCACAATATATCTTATACGTCTTATATATATTTTAAGGACTTTAACATAAGTATGGACATGGATACTGCTCTATACATATCACATATAATATGTTTGTCTGCAAAGTAAAACCGACTCTGCTTTATCTCAATAAATCTCCTTGAAATGAGCAGCCCATAACAAATTTCTGGCAATGTCACATTCCTTAAGGTGATCTGTCCTCTTCTCTCATACTCCTCGGCTTGTGATGGGGTCATGGATCTGCCTGAAAGTGAGAGCATGGAAAGTTCCCATACTAATTAGATAAAGACTTGGGTCTGGTTTTATTCCATGCTAACTGCATTGTACAGTGCTTGCCCTATGGGAGATTGTTCTGATATAGCAAGGTTGACTAGTCAAAAAGAGTATTGCCAAAAACATATGAGTATTCTTTAGTGGGTGTCTTGAGGAAGTGGTGTAAATCCGACTTAAGATCCTATTGTATTTTTACTACGATTCTCTTAAGTGGTCCGTGAATATTTGAAAGGATTTTCTTTTTGTTGATGGTCACAGCTCTATTTTTTTTTTTTTTTGTATTTTATCGGAAAAAAATATTTTGTTTGTTTAAGAGGTTATTTGAGGAGTTACTTTTTTTCAGAATGGTGCTCAGGTAGGTGCTAAATGCAAAAAAAATAAATAAAAAGGTTCAGATCATCACATGGTATTATCCGCTCAGCCAATCAAGAGCCTCAGCAGTTATCTGTTTCAGCCACTGATTGGTTAGAAAGATAATCCCATGTGCCAACCTCTAACCAGAAGGGCTGGTTACAGCAGTTAGTGGTGCTGTTTCTACAAAGTCTACTCTGGGGGTAGTGACCTAGAGGTTCCCTGCAAGTCCCTGTACAGGCTCAAAGGGGTTGTGCAAATAATTAAGGGAGTATTCCAAAGAAATGTTCATTCTTTGGGCAGACGGCGGAATCTGCCTGACCATAGAATGGAAACTATGGCACAGACGGAGATGCACGTGGCCGCGAGCAGGGGTGAGCTGCAGAATCCACAGAGGGTAATCCGCCCGGGTTCCGTAGTGTGCACATACCATTACTCTTCACCACCATCTTTGTGTCAGTCCTCCACTGTGCTGCACTTCCTTGTGTCAGTGTCGTTTAAGAGCCTTCCAACTGCAGAAAGCTCCTTGTGTCCCAGACACAACAGCTACCAAGGGAGCATGGTGGGTAAGTACAGTTTTTTTCCCTATTTACCTGCACCTTAAGCACAGTAATATAGAAAAAAAACATCCGGATCACCCCTTCAAGATTTCATATTTTAAATAAATCAGGGTGGGAAGGAAAAGAGAAAACACATGTACTCATCTGCCACCAATTCGCCCATTAGTGCCATTACAATGTTGCCAGGCACCCCCTGCTCTCCTTTCAACATGTAGGAAATACCCAATTACTACTATGGCCAGCGAATAGCTGAGTGGGCATTTCCATTATGTGTTTAGTGGAGATGAGTGCAATTTGAGTATGCTCAAATCCAGTTGTTTGGCATTTGATTACCATTGGCTGAAGAAGTTGGATGCAGCCGTAGGGAGTCCGAGAAAACATGGATACAGCCTATGGCCTATGGCTGTATCCATGTTTTCCCAGACTCTTTAGGGCTGCATCCAACGTCAGCCTTTGGTATTCAAATGCCGAACGATCTGACTCATCAGATGAGTTGCGCTCATCTCTAGAGTTTAGGTATTACTGAGGGATTGGTGGAATTTGAGTAAATTTATTAATATAATATAACATTAATTTTTAAGACAACTCTTTTACAGGGGGAAACTAGGGGACCCACTTAGCCTCAGTTAACCTCCAAGTAAAATCTGTTGTACTAATTTACATTATTTGTTAGGTAGGTTATATGTGTACATATTATTTACAGATTTCATAATTTCACTATTTATCTGAATACTATTTTTATTAACTTGTAAACTTTCATGTGTTTAGTCTTTTTTCTCATCCCACAAGCATACATCACCATAATTACCATAAAAAATGTAATAATTGTGTTTTTAAAATATTCTCTGTCCTTTCTTTATAGACTTTTTAGCCTATTCAGAAAAAAAAGTTCAATAACAAAAACAACAAAAAAATAACTTAAAAGAAACATAAAAAAGGCCTTCCTTTATCTATCGCCCTACGTTCTTACGGTCTCTTACTGTGTGAGAAAAAAAAAAAACTCTGCTATTTTTTTTTATTATTATACTCACTGTATAACTGATGGCCCCAAACAAATACTACATTACAAACATTATTGCCAAAGGGCAGCCATTGTAAAAGCTACACCATTCAACTCAAATATGTAACAAGCTTGAATATATAATAAAGTCAAGTCATTACGCACATATTAATTTTGTACAACTTTTCCAAACAGGATCTATTGCAATGTAGTGGTCACCGTAGAATGCTATATATTTATAGCTTTATTATGTATTTATTATGTGCCCCAGGCCTAGCTATATACACGGCAACCCGGTGCCTACTTGATCACTCTAGATTGAACATCTTAAAATATTGAGAGGTTTGTGGACATAATGTTCCTGGCTCAGTTTCCTTTATACATTTCTAATGATTGTTGGAGGAAAAAAAAAACTGCTATAGGGTCAGGGAACAGATGGTCCCATTTCTTTTGTTTATTCTTTGTAACCCAGCTTCATTATACAGCCACATCCAGCATTCAATCTCGAATAGTAAATCTCTTCTCCCATATTACATGAGCGTAAGATAAAGCCGGCTCCTCGGACGCATTGGCCTTTGATTGACAAACTTACTCGGGAGAGCAGGCTTCCCATAAATGTGTTTTAGTCCATTTATTTGCGTCTTTAACTTTAATCACATATGGTAACACAAAGCCTCATTCCCGTCCTCCCGTGCCGGAACAGGGAAAATAATTTGAGTAGGAATGCCGAGATCACAGAGTTTTTTCCTCAAGTCATATGTATGTTTATGCTTTAAGAAGCGGCGAGGCATACGCGTCTTGACAAATCCCATTCTTATTGCCAAGGAAATGAAAACCAACAAGCCTGGGTTGATGTAAATAGGGGCTAAGCTCTATAAGTGACTATAAAGGCGGCGAATAAGACACATGGAAGATTATTAAGTGACACTTAGCGGGAAAATGCCACAACAATGCAATTTTATGAGAAGATAGAGGAGATGATTGACAGTTGCCATGACGATAGACTGCCAGGATTGGGAGTAGGGGGGGCATTCTCTTACATGTAACTATTGGGCTTTATGAAGTGGTAAGTTTGGCCCAAGAGGTAATGATGACGAACGATGGTCAGAGCCGAAGTCATTCATTAGTAATGTTCTGATGTTTTACTTTCGACAAGTACAGATGGTTTAGTATTGTGGCACGTTAGAATTTGCTTTGCCTACCATCTTTAAATAAATAACATGATCCCCCGAGGTTCAGCACTTATATCCAGTAATAAGCATGATAGAGTTTTAGTTTATGTGTTTTCATCTTTTGCCAGCTGTGAAAGTTAGTCTGGTGTAAAGCAAGATTGTGCAGGGATTAATAGGGGATAGTTATATAATAAGTCTGTTCAATCATATCAGATAGAAAGCAGATTGATGATGGATGGATAGATAGGAGATACATGATAGATAGATAGATAGATAGATAGATAGATAGATAGATAGATAGATAGGAGAAAGATAGATAGATAGATAGATAGATAGGAGATAGATAGATAGATAGATACATAGATAGGAGATAGATAGATAGATAGATAATGGATAGATAGATAGATAGATAGATAGATAGATAGGAGAGAGATAGATAGGAGATAGATAGATAGATAGATAGATAGATAGATAGATAGATAGATAGATAGATAGGAGATAGATAGATAGATAGATAGATAGATAGGAGATAGATAGATAGATAGATAGATAGATAGATAGGAGATAGATAGATAGATAGATAGATAGATAGATAGATAGATAGATAATGGATAGATAGATAGATAGATAGATAGATAGGAGATAGATAGATAGATAGATAGATAGGAGATAGATAGATAGATAGATAGATAGATAGATAGATAGGAGATAGACAGATAGATGATCTTTCTGCTCTTTAGCTGATCTCTGACACTCTTACATGGGCCGATTACCGGCCAAGTTCATGTTTCTGGCCATCCTCATTGCCAATAATTGGCCTGTGTAAAAGGGGCTTTAGGGTACAAACCCACTTGACGTATTTGCTGCGTGAATCAGTCTTAAAAATAAGCAGGCAAAACGCAGGTTGGCTATATACAATTGTTCTGCGTTAAAATACGCAATTGCGTATTTTTGAAGCGTAAAGCTACATGCGTTTTTCGCACAGGTTGTTAACAACTGATGCTTTGCTAACAACAAGCTTCACGCTTCAAAAATACGCAATTGCGTATTTTAATGCAGAACAATCGTATAAAGCCAACCTGCGTTTTGCCTGCTTATTTTTAAGACTGATTCACGCAGCAAATACGTCAAGTGGGTTTGTACCCTTAGAGTGCCCTGTCCCACCCAGCCCTAGGAAGCCCAAAGCTGGCAGTCCCTGGATGACCAAGTACTGGCCAACTATTTATCTATAGGGGACACCTATCTACCTCCAGACAGATGCCTATATACCTACAGAGCTACCCATGTATCTTCAGGAGCCACCTGTCTACCTACAGGGCACACCTGTTTACCCACAGGGGCATCTATCTACCTACACGGGGGGGGGGGGATGTCTACCTATAGGACACACCTATTTATCCACAGGGGAATCTATCTACCTATGGGGGCTGCCTACCTACAGGACACACCTATTTACCCACAGGGGCATCTATCTACCTACACAGGGGGCTGTCTACCTACAGGACAAACCTATTTATCCACAGGGGCATCTATCTACCTACACGGGGGGCTGTCTACCTACAGGACACACCTATTTATCCACAGCGGCATCTATCTACCTATGGGGGGCTGCCTACCTACTGGACACACCTATTTACCCACAGGGGCATCTATCTACCTACACAGGGGGCTGTCTACCTACAGGACACACCTATTTACCCACAGGGGCATTTATCTACCTGCAGGGGAGGCTATCTACCTACTGGGGACACCTATTTACCCTAAGGAACATCTATCTACTTGAAGGGGAGGCTGTCTACCTACTGGGGACACTTATCTTCTTGCTGTGCTGCATATTGTTTTTCTGAACGTTCTATGGAATAAACTGCATGTTTTTATTTTAACACCAATTGGATGGGCTGTGGGCGATTCTTTGAACGGTAGCTACCTTAGTCTGTGGTTGGGATTGTACCTACTGGCACCCACTATCTTGGAAAAACTGGTGGTGCTTGGAATACTTTACTACTTATAGAGCTACCTATGTATCTTCAGGAGGAACCTGTCTACCTACAGAGGACACCTATTTACTCCTAGAGGCATCTACACTACCGTTCAAATGTTTAGGGTCACCCAAACAATTTTGTGTTTTCCATGAAAAGTCAAACTTCTTCACCACCATACGTTGTGAAATGAATAGAAAAAGAAGTCAAGACATTGACAAGGTTAGAAATAATGATTTGTATTTGAAATAACATTGTTTTTACATCACACTTTGCTTTCGTCAAAGAATCCACCTTTTGCAGCAATTCCAGCATTGCCCACCTTTGGCATTCTAGCTATTAATCTGTTGAGGTAAGCTGAAGAAATTGCACCCCACGCTTCTAGAAGCAGCTCCCACAAGTTGGATTGGTTGGATGGGCACTTCTGGCGTACCATACGGTCCAGCTGCTCCCACAACAGTTCAATGGGGTTCAGATCTGGTGACTGCGCTGGCCACTCCATTACCTATGATAGAATACCAGCTGCTGCTTCTGCTGTAAATAGTTCTTGCACAATTTGGAGGTGTGTTTAGGGTCATTGTCCTGTTGTAGGATGAAATTGGCTCCAATCAAGCGCTGTCCACTGCGTATGGCATGGCGGTGCAAAATTGAGTGATAGCTCTCCTTATTCAGAATCCCTTTTACCCTGTACAAATCTCCCACCTTACCATAACCAAAGCAACCCCAGACCATCACATTACCTCCACCATGCTTAACAGATGGCGTCAGGCATTCTTCCAGCATCTTTTCATTTGTTTTGCGTCTCATAAACGTTCTTCTTTGTGATTCAAACACCTCAAACTTGGATTCATCCGTCCACAACACTTTTTTCCAGTCTTCCTCTGTCCAATGTCTGTGTTCTTTTGCCCATCTTAATCTTTTTCTTTTATTGGCCAGTCTCAGATATGGCTTTTTCTTTGCCACTTTGCCCTGAAGCCCAAAATCCCGCAGCCGCCTCTTCACTGTAGATGTTGACACTGGTGTTTTGCGGGTACTATTTAATGAAGATGCCAGTTGGGGAACTGTGAGGCGTCTGTTTCTCAAACTAGAGACTCTAATGTGCTTATCTTCTTGCTTAGTTTTGCAATGCGGCCTCCCACTTCCTTTTCTACTCTGGTTAGAGCCTGTTTGTGCTGTCCTCTGAAGGGAGTAGTACACACCGTTGTAGGAAATCTTCAGTTTCTTAGCAATTTCTCGCATTGGAATAGCCTTCATTTCTAAGAACAAGAATAGACTGTCGAGTTTCAGATGAAAGTTCTCTTTTTCTGGCCATTTTGAGCGTTTAATTGACCCCACAAATGTAATGCTCCAGAAACACAATCTGCTCAAAGGAAGGTCAGTTTTGTAGCTTCTGTAATGAGCTAGACTGTTTTCAGATGTGTGAACATGATTGCACAAGGGTTTTCTAATCATCAATTAGCCTTCTGAGCCAATGAGCAAACACATTGTACCATTAGAACACTGGCGTGATAGTTGCTGGAAATGGGCCTTTATACACCTATGTAGATATTGCACCAAAAACCAGACATTTGCAGCTAGAATAGTCATTTACCACATTAGCAATGTATAGAGTGTATTTGTTTAAAGTTAGGACTAGTTTAAAGTTATCTTCATTGAAAAGTACAGTGCTTTTCCTTCAAAAATAAGGATATTTCAATGTGACCCCAAACTTTTGAACGGTAGTGTATCTACCTACAGGGGACTGTCTACCTATTAGGGACACCTCTCTTCTTACTGGGAGCACATACCTACTTCCTGGAGAAACCTAGCTACCAATGTGGACATTATTACTATTTGGGGGATTGGATGCGGAAAAAATAAAGATGGTTCAGCATCAAGATATTTATCTGGCAGTTCTGTGGCTGGAAGAAGTCTATATAGTGTCAGCCGGATAAAGAAGAAAACGAATGGGAACGAGAAATGTCTGAGTCACTGAAAATATCTGACCTGTAAGCACTTGGTCTGAAGAGCCAGTGTAGAAATGGGGGTAATATTGGTTATGTACTATGGACAATCTCAGTACTTGATCAAATTTTAAGATGCTTTTATTTATTGCACTCGGATCGTGCAGGAATCATCATGACAGGTACGTTTTAAAGGGGCACTCCGGTGAAAATCTTTTTCTTTCAAATCAATTTGTCTCAGAAAGTTATATAGATTTGTAATTTCCGTCTATTTAAAAATCTCAAATCTTCCCATACTTATCAGCTGCTATATGTCCTGCGGGATATATATATTATATATATATATATATATATATATATATATATTTATTTTTTCAGTTTGACACAGTGCTCTCTGCTGCCACATCTGTCTGAGAAAGGAACTGTCAAGAGTAGTAGCAAATCCCTATAGAAAACCTCTCCTGCTCTGGACAGTTCCTGTCTCAGACAGAGGTGGCAGCAGAGAGCACTGTGTCAGACTGAAAATAAAACACCACTTTCTGCAGCACACACAGCAGCTGATAAATATAGGAAGACTGGAGAATTTTTAAATAGAAGTAAATTACAATTACATTATCTATATAATTTTCTGAAAACAGCTGATTTGAAAGAAATGTGTATTTACAAAAACCCCTCATGAACCAAGGTCTCTCATCAAAATATATATATTTATAACTATATTATATATAAATATTCCCACCCATATCAACTATAGTATCATCCTGTAAACTGCTCATCAAATAAAACAGAAAACAGCTTTGTTGTTCTCACCTGACAATGACAGACGACTAAATTTCACAAAAATTTATATATCAAAGCGAAAAATATCAGCCACATAAACAGCGCATAAAATAACATTATATGTGATCAAGAAGACACATGAATATTTGTGCTGAAAATATTTGCCCCCTGTAACCTAAACATTAAATAAGACCAAATATAAACTATAGCATGTATATGGCAAATGTGGCCACCGTGTGACCCCCATAACATAATAACCCTTAAGCTGACCATATTAAGTAAATATATTGTTTTAATATATTTTTTTCCTTGATAGTCATTTATAGCCTCCATCGAAAAACATAATTGTTCACAAATTAGAATTATCAGCGTGATCCCAACAATGAGCGTTTCCCTCTTCTCTTATTATATTCTGATTGATTTGACATTCTAACCTTTGACCACTTTAACCTCACTCTTTGAGGGTTTTTCATTGGCCAAGGTACGACATGTCACCGGGTACAAATATATTAATATTTAATACGCACATTTCAAAAATGGCACACAAAAGCAATAAAGTCTAATAATAAAAGACCATTCTATTATTGACCATGATTGAGAATGAGTGGAGAACATTATGTTTTATCAAGGGCATCTGCCCTCATTGGATTTTTGATCTTTAATAAAGACTGGAAATGTCTGATGATTTAGACATCCAATGGTGAATCTAGAAAAATCGTAAAATAAATAAATAAAAAAATAAAAAAATATTGCAGTGTAAGGCCATGTTCCCACTGTGTAAGTTTCATAATAATTACTATGGAACTTACTTTGTGCTGCCCTCTAAGGAATCCCGGCCGGAGTGTATACACATCATATACGCTCCAGCCGGGATCCCTAGTGGCGCCGCGAGAAACTGACATGTCAGTTTTCTGCGGCCGATATTCAATGAATAACGGCTGCAGAAAATCCTGTCAGTTCACACAATGGAGCATGCGGCTCCGGCCGCACGCTCCATTGTGAGCATCTGGGAATTTTGATGCGGGTGCGAACAGATGTGCCCGCATCCAAACTCAGCTGCGGTAAAGATTAATCTTTTCTGTCACGGACCGGCCGGTCTCTTACAGAGTGGGAACATAGCCTAATACAGACAACTATTAAACATGGCAAACAGTCATGGTCATTTATCAAAAATCATAAAGGAGTAACATGACTTCAGTAATAACTAATGCAATGATGTTGTGCTGAACTTGTGGTCCATTGGGACAAATTTTTTATTTATTTATTTTTTTTACTTTGCATAATCTCCAACATAGGGTTAGTGCTCCTTTAAAGGGAACCTGGCATCACTGTTATGAGTTATAAGGGTGGTCATCGGAGGCTTCTACTGTCCCCCACTGGTTATCCAGTGTTAGAAAAACATGGTCACTTTTTTCCAGAGACTCAACTCAGTTCCATTGAAGTGAATTAAGCTTACTTTCATACCACACTTAAACTGGAGACAAGAGTGGTGCTGTCTTTGGAAGAAAGTGGCCATGTTTTTATAACGCTGGAGAAAACAGGGAAGGTAGAAGCAAATGGGGTCCGCCATGTTTGGACATCCTGAAAGTGATAATAGGTTCCCTTTTAGGAAGATGTTCACCAGCCTACCTATATACAGTAAGCTTTTCTGAGTTGCCGACCTAGAAGAATATTTTGTGCTTATTGTAGTCTAAGGTACCAAAACACCTTAGACTTCAGTCAGATGAACTTGATGACTTTGGCAGGTTTAGCTGACTAAGGGTCCATGTGCATGGGCCAATATAGGGGCCCTACACGGACTCAAGAGATGATGATCAGGGAGATTCATCATTTGCAGTGGCTTCAGAAGTCATGAGAAGATGAGCAAGCGTTCGAGTATTAGGGTACCCGATGGGGCTTGTTACTCAGATGAGCATCTCGCGATACTCGAGACAATGGCATCCTCCTCTTCCTGCATGTTTGGCAGCTTTTTCTCAGCCAATCATCATACAGGAGAGGCTTTGGGAGCTTATAGCATCACGTGGGAACCCTACATGTCGATAGCAGCGATTGGCTGGCCAGATCAGATGACCTGGGCATATAAGAATCAGGTCCCGCGATGCTCGCTTCAAACGCAGGCTGGTTGAGCTTAGGGAGAGAGCTGCTGTCTGTCAGGGAGAGTGTTAGGGTGGGAATAATAGTGTCTGTTAGGCAGGAATCATCCACAAAGAACCCAACAGTCCTTCTAAGGGCTACAACTACATTTTTTTTGCTACTTTTGGCTGCTGGCTGGGACTTATAGTGCAGCTACCGCCATCTTGGCTGCACACTGCAGAGCGACTGGTGCCAGAGAGGGGACAGCAGGTGGTCCACAAAGACCCCAAAGAAATTGCCCAAAGTCCTCTCAGTACTTATTTTTGCTGCTTGGCTTGCTGTGATCTGTAGTGCAGCTACACCTGATCTGGCTGTGCAGTGTAACGGGTGCTCTAAAACAAAAGCACCTTGTACCTGGTACACAGAGACTCCATAGACTACCTCCCAGTTGCACCTAGTTGTGTGCTTTCCTAACATGTGCCAGCACATGTGCCTTGCCCATCTTGTCTCAAGCAAAATTGTATTGAGGGCCACCACCCAGCTGTTGCCCATAATTTGGCATAATGTTGCGATTAGCCAGCCCCAGAGGCGTCCATGCATGCTACCCCTGCTTTTTCCTGTCCATTTCTGTGTTGTTTCCATCATTTTCTGAGGTTTCCAGGTTTTCAAGCAACCTTCCCTGTGCAGAGTTTTGGTCCCCTGCAAAAATGCTTGAGTTTCCCATTGACTTCAATGGGGTTCGTTACTCGAAACGAGCACCCGAGCATCGGGAAATATTCGTCTCGAGTATCGAGCACCCGAGCATTTTAGTACTCCCTCATCTCTAGTCATGAGTAATTGAGCAGCTCAGCCACATTGGCCGGATATCTCCTTTTTTCACAGGGAAATGTGTGGCCGATAGCAAGAAATTTTGCTGCCACACTAAAGATGTGATCAGCCAATGATCGGGCGTTTTCCAGCTCCTCGGCTGATAACTGCCACTTTTATGTGGAATGATTATCGGCCAAAGAAGCGTTTCTACCAATGCTCCTTAATGATATTCTTTCAGCATAACAGAGGCTTTAGGTGAACCTTACTAATCTCCCTGACAAAAGATGTTGGTGGAGAGGATGGCCAATCTTTAGATGAAAGGACCGGTAACTGGCCAAGTACGTCCGATAATTGTTTTGTGTAATAGAACCCTTAGAGGCGTTGACAGTACTGGCAAAGTATAACACTGATTCCAATATTTCAATTTTCTAGAAAAAATATCCAGATCATCATCACTTGGTTTACCACTGTGCATGGTCCAATTACTGAAATAATTTGCAGTTTTGGTTGAAGGTCTAACCATTCGTACAATGGCGGTACTATTGTCTTCAAGAATAATTTCCACATTGAGACATAATTAGATTAAGTGGGTAAATTGCCTTTTATCTGTATTTCTTTTTTGCTTTTTCCATCAGGTATAGCATGTTCTCCTCTTAACAGTTTGTAGCGGCTCCTAATTAAACAATACGGAGAAATACCCGCTAGAGGGTCTATTTCTAGTACATGGCATTCATCTTGCCGCTGTAGATCCTTTCATGCCGTTATTTCCAGGCTTGACCCCCTTCGTGTAGGTTTCACTCTAGTTTTCAATACTAAAATGTTTCTTCTCCGAAGCTCTAAAAGGGTGTACTTAATTCCTACAGGACTCCAGACATAACTTTTGCATTTTAAATTATACATGCCCTGGAAGATAAAGTAATGCTAATGAGGATTAACTGCCTTTGAAAAGGACCTTTCTCACCTCTTTTGTAGCTATAAAAACTGCTTTGAGAAACAAACAGGTCATTGAAAGAACCATGTTTTAGATATTAAAAGAAAAGAAGAAAAAAAAAAGGACACGTTTTTCAAATATAAAAGAACGAATAATATAAATTTCTGCGAGAATTATACACAACCACTGCTGTGAAAGTGGACATTGGTAAATTGATTTACTGATGTCAGTGACTTCCTTGAAGAGTTCTAAGGGTCTCCTTAAGATGATCATATTCTAAGCAGGTTTCCAGGGCATAGAAAAATCCTTCATGGAAACCTTTTCATAAATAAGAATACTATTCAGGTTTTTGTCAGATCTCCTGCATGACGTGTGGGAGCACCATCATTGGTGCCCGGAATGAAGGCATTCTTCATTCATTCTTCATTTATTTTCAATGTCCTTCAAATCTGACATTCCCATATTCCAAAAGTAACAGAATCCAGCAGTTGAGCACACATGCACTTTTACATTGTCTGAGGTTTGATTAATTGAAAACATTGGTAGGATGACACTATAATTTTTTTGTTAATTAGAAAAAATTTTTAACATGTCATAGAGACATCGGTCAATGTTGGTAGCCTATGGCCAATGGCTGTACCCATGTTTTCCAGGCAGCCTTAGGTTCACACATCGTATGAGACTGGCCATTCTGTGACCCGGCCATGTCACAGAACGGCAGGTGTCAGAGACGATCATCCCCCTTTATTTGTGTTAAATTGCGGGCGCATCCTGATTCACCATTGCACACAATGGAGAGTGTGACCAGAGCTGCACTTTCCATTGTGTGAACTGACTCTTCTGTGCGGTCTCTATTCAGTGAATAGCCGCCGCTCAAAACTGACATGTCAGGTAGAATTCCATTCATTCAAATACAACGTATCTTCTGCATAAATCATGGCCATTGTAGCAAATTGCCACAACGGCCGTGATTTATGCAAAAGATATGTTGTGTGAACATGGCCTTAGGCTGTATCCAACTTTCTTTTGCAGCCACCAGTATTTAAATATCACATGGTTGGGATCAGTTGGCCATGATTAAGAGTCCAAGGATGGGCTTGAAATGCCTAGACTATGCTGGTACACCTGAGGGATTACTGTTTGTAAATTTTGATTTCTGCATTATGTGCAGGTTGGAAACTGCAACATTTCTAACTTCATTATACAATTCCCGCACCATAAACAAACTACAAACAGGTGGATATATAAGGTACAAGCTTGCCAAGACAGGCTTAGCTGATGAACTATTTTATTAGGTTTTTTTGCCAAATCTATGAAGGACTTGATAGATTTTGGATTTTTTTGTACTTATTGTCCCCCCCCCCCCCCCCCCCCCCACTGATGTTTAATAGGTTGTTATTTATTTATTATTAGTATAGCAGCTTACAATTTCTGGACACCACCAGGCATTGAAATCCTGACGCAAAATTAACATGGGTGAAGATAGCTCTACATACCAACTAACCAATATATAAATACATTCAAATGGCAGTTGGTAGTTGACAGCTCAGATAACTCAATTATAAATATGAAAGCTCGGGCCAGTCAAGCATGCGTGTTTATGTCAATGGGCAAAGACTTATTTCTTGTGGGAAAAAAAGATTGGGCTTATTGAAATGTAACATGTCCAAGTACTTGTTACCCAGATACTAATAGGTAAAAGTTGGTATATTGGACAATATGGTGATATGTATACGCCATTCAGTGTTTAGCAGAGTTAGACAAAGTGATTTTTAATGATTAGCGATAAACTATCGCAAACAAGATTGTTTATCACCATATTACATAGAACGATAGTCGTTAGTTACTATCGTTACAACTATCATTCCTACGATTGTTTACTCCATCTGATCCCAGGAAAAGATTTGGAAATACACTGAATAATTAGTGAAAGAATGCGGAATTACAGCAAACGAATGTAGAATTACAGAGAACGAATGTGAAATTACAGAGAACGATCAATGATGATTTTAGGGTCAGATCTAAATCAACGATCAACAAAACACAAACGATTTTTCGATCATTGCCTGCAATTACTCGGAATGATTATCTTTTAAATACGAACAATATAACGATTTTCCACACAGCCCTTTTACAATGAACGATTACTATTTAAAAATTCACTACAACAGTCGATCGCTAGTGAAAACTTGCGATTTTGTAACAAATGATTCTGAGGTTATTACATTCACCGATTACTGTTATGAACGATCGTTTTTACATCGTTATATGGTCGCTAATCGTTCCTCAGGACAACTCACACAACATGTTTTATCGGGGACTTATTACACGAACAGATATGCGGAGATCAACGAACTACCAACGATAATTTTTTAACATGTTGAAAGACAAAAATAAATGTTTGTTGTTTGATTGTTGGATGTTATCACACAGCTAATTTTTTATCGTTATAACAAATTTTTAAATGATGATTGATCAGTGTAATAGGGCCTTTATTCTATACAAGATTTAACTTAAAGCTTTATTGTCCCAAAGCAAAATCTTTGGCAACCCCTCCCTCTTCCTGGGTGTTTCTAAGTGAATCATGGTGTCCTGGTATCCCACGACCCAGCGCCCAGAATATATACTCAACTAATTAATTTTCAGCTGCTCTGAAAAATTACCAAAATCATTTTGCCCAACCATTATCTTATGTGTATGACAAGCTTTAGTCGTAGTCCATGTCAAAGGGACATATAGGCACCCACCAAGTACCCATCCCCCTTCCCTTGTAGCTACATCCCTGTCTTCTACTCTCCTATTAAAAAACACATTTTGATCATAATGGGGGAGTCAGAGGTGATAGCTGTTGGGCAAACAACTCCGTAATATCTATGGGTACCATTGCAGTCACAATTAAGGAAAGTAGTATTGATGATATCAATCAAATGAGTGTGAACTCCCTGTCTTTCTTACAAAAGAGAGTCATAATCTCTGTAAACAATAATTAAAGGATTGACCTATCCAAGAAATTCATTCAATTGCCAACATGGCTTTTTTTCCTCTCATCTAAGGTCGAAGAAGCAGATGGCTCATCGGGGGCTCGTCTTGATCTTCGGATCGTCATAAAACATTTAGAGTTAATATCAATTCACCCTTGTTTCTTTAAACCTCAAGTACAAGGACCCCAGGTATTTCTATCTGCAGGGTGGAATTGCCACAGGTCAAGGGGTCAACTCAGGACACCGCAAATCATGTAAAATAATTATTGACCTACATGGCTTCTTCACACAATCTGGTAATCGTGTTCCCTCTGCCTTGTTAAACATCTTCTCCTCACAAACAATTAGTATTGCAATAAGCAATGTCTCTGGAATGAAAGGAGAGGCTGCAATTTGTAAGGAATGACTGTACGCACTTAACCTTTTAAAATGTCATTACAGAAGGTACTTTGCACTAATGAGTCATTTTTCTAGAAAACTTTACTGGCGGAAGGTGTGGACGGAGGGGAAGACTCGGCCACCTACTCCTTGAGCGTAGCTGTGAAACAGCTTCATCTTTGAGCGCCTCAGTTCACCTAGCCTTAATTGGTCTTTAGTAATAATAACTGTTTATTTTCCCTGCCTGTAGAAAGTCATCAGACAGATCACAAGCCTAGAGCCTTAATTTCAGAGGCAGTTACATTTCGGGACTCGGAGTGTTTTGGGAACCATCAACGGGAAGGTTTTATACTGTATTCCTCCAGTCAACTACGGCCTAAATGTAACACCAGTATAAGACAGGTGGTCTACTTGGACATATAAGAGACCCCAATTAATTATGTCTTGTTCAAGCAGGTTATTAGTTATATGGCCCAACAGTGAGATCTGAAACGCGTTCCGGCAACAAAGCAGTTAAGTAAATTATGGGCATAAAACGACATAGGCATGAAAGTGTTTTGCTTGTCTTTATGTAGAAAATTAAAGTTAAAATATCATTAGCATCATTGTATCTCCATTTATTTAATTTGCCCACCCACTCTTTCCCCCCTGAAAATGATTGTGTCGGAGTCCTAATTAGCATAGGCATGAACTGCTTGTAATTACAAGAATAGTGACCCAACGGCAGAAGTCATTTGATAATAATTAAGTCTTTACTATCATTGCAAAACCATCATTCTGCTTGAAGGTGCCGATGGAGGAATGAGTTGGGATCCTGGTAACATTTTCTAATCAAAATGATTTTTGTTTTTTAATTTGTAGTGGCGGTAAGGTATGAAAATAGTTATCAAAACTGCACAAAAACAAGATGAGGGTGTATGCTCTTTTATACGTGAATGCCAGCCAAGTGAAGTTCTAGAAATTTTGTTTGCAAGTGCAGTTTAATTAAAACATTTGCTAAATATTTTTATATGGTAACAATTTAAAAAAAATTCTAATTGGTTTAAAATTGATTAAAAAAATTGATGAGTTTTGTGCAGAATTGAACTTGCAGTAGAGGTTTTACACCCCTATTGCTTCAATTTACGTAATAGGTATGATACACATTTTTTTTTTTTTACCAATTGACTTTAAGGCTATGTTCACACTGCGTACGAGTCCGGACGCATTTCGTACGCCGCCGTACATGTGCGGCTGAAACTACGGGAATGGGAAAAATAGACATGCGGCCAGATGCGTACGAACCGCGAACATACGCCCGTAGTACAGTTATGCTTCCCTAGCTTGTTTCGAAGCGATCTGAGGCAGGTCATTTACTTGGAAATCTTCGCCCAGCCCCGTAAACCACACAGAACCTTTTGGATCAAAAAATAAAGTTCAATTTGGCTGAAATAAGTACTCCGTACGGGACCGCATGGAAATCCACGGCCGTGAGTTTCAACATTTCCGTCCTCAAACAATGGTCTTGTTCATTTTTCACGGCGCCGTATACGATCCGGCCGTAAGCTCTTACGTAGTTTGCACTGTGCGGGTGTATATCGTATACTTTCAAGCAAACGCATCAACCTCAAAACTACGTGCGTATATTAGCAGTTCGCACTACGGCCGGAAACATATGCAGTGTGAACATAGCCTAATAGGGGAATCAAAATCCACACAAACTGGCACTGAAATATACAGTTGCCGATTTGGCTGTAGGGGACCTATGCAAATCCCACTGTTTCCATACTAAAATACATATAGGAGCACTAACCAATCCTCCACTGATTGTTTGGCACCTTTCCCACTTGTGTACGCTGCTCCTAGCCCCAGATTCAGACTTTTACAATTGATCCCAGTTAAACATCAAAGAACCCGCCAGGAAACTACATCTCCCAGCATGCATTGCACCTCATAGCCAGAATATCTATCTATCTATCTATCTATCTATCTATCTATCTATCTATCTATCTGCAATAATATAAGCAGCACGAAGGTAGAATGAAAAGTTGAGTGCCAGCAGCCGGTTCCCAGACCAAGGATCAAATTCAGCTATCAGGAAATACTCTGCAGCACTTCAAAGTACGTGAAAAACATGAAGAAATTTATTCCATTACAAAATTCACAGCAAACAAGGTGAAAAGGAACACGACGTTCCGTCACACCTTACGCCAATGGTGTATCTATCTATCTATCTATCTATCTATACGTAGAAAATTCCCACAGCACTCCGATGTAGCAATCAAACGTGATTTATTGCATAGTGAAACACAGCACAAAAAAGTCAAAGCAACGTTTCAACGACCACCGTCGTCTTTTTCAAGCGTGAAAAAGACGACGGTGGTCGTTGAAACGTTGCTTTGACTTTTTTGTGCTGTGTTTCACTATGCAATAAATCACGTTTGATTGCTACATCGGAGTGCTGTGGGAATTTTCTACGTATAGCTAATTGGAAGCCGTGGTCGCGGCCACCCGCTGGCACCCACCTGGATTCATCAAGTAGTGCTGCTCCAAGATACAAGTTTATCTATCTATCTATCTATCTATCTATCTATCTATCTATCTATCTATTCATCTACATAAATAGATTAGAAGAGAGAGAGATGAGACAACAGTGTCTCCTTTCCCCTATACTAGTAAGGATAGACTCTTGCTTCTCCGCCCTTGATCAGGTGATCACTGTTTGATGTGGGGGGGGGGAGCTTCAGGCTTCAGGCTATGTTCACACAATGTATAAAATATGGCTGTTGTTTGTACGAGTGAACACACCGCATGTTCTTTTATGGGATCCTGGCTGGAGCGTATACACATAGTATACGCTCCGGCCGGGATCCCTGGCGACGCCGCAAAGAACTGACATGTTACCCATGTCAGTTCACACAATGAAGCGAGCGGCTCCGGTCGCTTGCTTCATTGTGTGCCATGAGGGTCCAGATGCGGGCGCGCGCGCCCGCTTCACAACACTGTGGCCGGAAAGATCATCCGGCCGGTACTGCAGTACCGGCCGGGATGATCTTTGCAGAGACCGGCCGTTCCGTGACCCGGCCGTGTCACGGAACGGCCGGTCTCTTACACCATCTGAACATGGCCTCAGGGTGTAAGTCAGGATTAGAGATGAGCGAACCGGGTTCGGGTTTGAGTCGATCCGAACCCGAACACATTTGATTAGCTGGGGCTGCTGAACTTAAATAAAGCTCTAAGGTTGTCTGGAAAACATGGATACAGCCAATGACTATATCCATGTTTTCCACATAGCCTTAGGGCTTTATCCAACTTCAGCAGCCACCGCTAATCAAATGCCGAAAGTTCGGGTTCGGATCGACTCGAGCATGCTCCAGGTTCGCTCATCTCTAGTCAGGATGTGCTGCAGACAAACGGATCAAGTCATGTAATAGAAACCTATCACAAACAAGCTTAAATTATGGGCGGGGATTAAACAGGGTTGACTTTATTAACCAGAGTTCCCCTTTAACGTATTTATCTCTTTTTTTTTTCTTTATAAATTCTGCAACAAAATTGCAAGAAAATTTAATTGGTAAACAATTTGGTAAAGATTTTCACCTTTAGATTTATTTGCACGAACTATTGAACTTCCTCCTGCAAATTGTTATGCAAGATTCACATTTCACCATTACTACCATAGCTGTAAGGTTGAAGGGGATTTACAAACAGAAATTTGTTTATTGTTTTAATCAAATTTTTATGTTAATCTTCCAACTTTGCCGTTTTTATTCTGGCTACTAAGCCTAAAACTATGCTGATAGGTGTGTGATAAAAGGGGGAGACTACTAGAAAGTGATCTGTACAGAATTACCAGGTAACACCAGAATATAGAGAAGACAATACCAGCTCAGCCTCCCCCTCCTGTGGTAAATGACATTGCCAAGCTCACACACCATGCTTACACATCTTCCGCATACAGGGAAGATTTTTACTGTGCCTAAATCCATGTGGCTTACTGTAAAATATATCACTAGATGCTGTTAAAAACAGCCCGGGGCAAGATAGCTTCTCCCTTTAATAATTTTTTTAAAACATTTAAATTGAAAAATAGAAACAGATTCCAAGAAAGAATATGCCACTTATCCTATATGACAATGGAAGGTGATGTGTGGTGCGCATAGACTGCCTGTGTCGAAGTAATTGTGCAGCCACAGATTACCGCTATAATACTACACAATGGAGAAGGCAGTAATATTCACACTGCCCACAATGAAATTAATTTCCCACGCTCAGAATAGAGCAGAGTTATTAAGCTTAAATTTGGATTAAAATGTAATATCCATCTATCCAGTATTATTTGTGTGGGAAACTCATTTCAGTAAGATGACTATGGCAGCCGCAGTATCCTGACACAAGGGATCAGCTCGTATTCATGAAAACTGAGAACATCTTCTACCATCGGAGTCTTTTTTAAATACTTAAAAAAAAAAAACTCTGAACAGCAGCAATAGATCATTCCATGGAGTGTATTGAGTTTAGAAAGTTCTTGTGCTGGTGGATTACTACGCCAAAGAAGGTTTCATTGGACGTAGAGGTCTAGTATTCTATTGGTCTTATAGAGGGAGATTTATCAAACATGGTGTAAAGTGAAACTGGCTCAGTTGCCCCTAGCAACCAATCAGATTCCACCTTTCATTCCTCACAGACTCTTTGGAAAATGAAAGGTGGAATCTGATTGGTTTCACTGACTGGTTTCATCTAAGCCAGTTTCACTTTACACCATGTTTGATAAATCTCCCCCATAGCGTCTATCTTTGCTGATTTGATGGGTGTTCTAGACTCCACCCATCATGTAGGCCCCATCTTATACTTGCTTATAGGGTTTGCCCGCGGTGCCATTATTTTTGGCCGACAGGCAATTCACAGTTTGGCCATCCGACATTGCATTAGATTATAATATGGGTGGTTCGGACAGCAGCTCGGACCGCCCTTATTATAATCTTGTAGGTCACAGGCAATTTTTAGCCTGTGGCCTAGGAGTATGTGAGCTGTGTCCTGATGCCGGCGGCACAGTGACGTCATCACACACGTCCTGTACTGGGTGCCTCCCACAGCCTCTGAGGCAACAGAAAAGGATGAGTCCAAGCTATTGGGACCCACCCTACCCCTGGATAAGACCATACATACTTACATGAAAAGATGAGTGGTGTGCCGCATCTCCTCGGCAGGACCGGCATCAAGAGCGGGACCGTCAGGATGGGGTGAGTATGGGGGGCTGTATCTATGGGTAAGGTGGGTTCGGTGGGCCGTCCAGGGGTGATAGGTTCCCTTTAACAACTGTTCTAGGGGCTGACTACTATATAAGAGACTATGGGTGAGGGCTGGCTAGTATATAAGAAACTATGGGTGAGGGCTGGCTACTATATAACAGACTATGAGGGAGGGCTGGCTACTATATGAGACTACAGGGGAGGGCTGGCTACTATATAAGAGACTGCGGTGGGCTGGCTACCATATAAGAGACTATGGGGGTGAGCTGGCTACTATATAAGACTACGAAATAGGGCTGGATACTATATGAGACTACTGGGGTGGGCTGGCTACTATATAAGAGACTATGGGGGTGAGCTGGCTACTATATAAGACTACGAAATAGGGCTAGATACTATACAAGACTATTGGGAAGGCTGGCTAGTATGTGAGACTATTGGGGAGGGCTGGCTACTATATGGCACCCTTGGGGGGCTGGCTACTATTTGGGCACTGTTGGAAGGACTGGCTAATATGTGGGACAATTTTGGTTGGGTTGGCTATTACATGGGTTGGGGTTTAATCATGTCATAGCAATGTATCATGTCCTTTATGTGCACAGTGCTAGGAGATGCACACCACTGTACCAGGAACACCGCATGCTGCTCTGACAGTGCCAGGACCACCGCATGCGCTCTTCAATAATTATCAAGGTTGGCCCGCGACTTTGTCCAATTTTTTTTATTTTTGGCCCACTGTGAATTTGAGTTTGACACCCCTGCTCTAGCTAATATCAGTGGCATTAGTGTCACAGCCCTCTATACATTAGAGGTGCCCCTAAATATACCTATATAGATGCAGACTACTATAGTTAATAGATGCCCACAAGCTAGAGTCTAGTGTGGCTTAAAATAAAACAGGCCACATAGCCCCTCTACTAGTTTTGCTCCACCAGGAGCGTGATCAGGAGGAGGGCTTATAACAGTGCACATGCCATGCCTTGTACTTAGTGTTATGACATCATACGGTCACATTCCAATTAACCAATGAGAAAATCATGTACTCACTACCCTGTATTTGCAATATCATATAGCCATACACAAAACACCATGTCAGATGCCATATCAAGCCTCCAATGAACGCTTCAATGTAAAAGTCCAAGAGGACACATTGCGAGCAACAAAAACAAACAACTTACCAATCATAAGAACTAGAAATGAGTGAACGAATATGGCAAATCAAGATTTGCTGCGAATCGTGATGTCAATTTGCTTCGTTCTGTGATGGGAATTCCCACCAATTTGTTAAAGAAATTCGCAAAAAAACAAAACAAAATGGCGGCCACACATGCTGTCTGGAGCATCACTGGGCTGGAGAAAGGAACTAACCATAATCCCTACCGCCCGTCCAATCAGCTGCAGGCCCCTCTGTGATGTCAGTACCTCCCCCTCTATATAGGATGGTTCGGTAATGGAGGTGGCCAGTCGGCTGTGTGTGGAGGAGAGAGCAGGATGGCAGCAGGCAGTAAGAGCAGAGCAGGGAGAGACTAAGGGTACTATTACATGAAGCGATTTTACAATGATCAACGATAAACAATTTCAAGCGATCGCTATGGCAAACAACCTAAATTCGTTCACCCAATTACACAGAACAATGATCTTTACTCATGATCGTTTTTGTGGTTGTCTTGTTGTCACTATTGCGTTCGTCTCTACTGTCAACAACCAAACAACGCCTTATTCCATGCAAATGATTTGCAAATGATCAAGTATAAAAATAGGTCTAAATTCTATCAAACGACCAACGATTTCTCGTTTGTCGTTTAATCATTGTCTGCTATTACACTAAACAATTATCGTTAAAATCCGAACGATTTTCGAACGATAATCTTTTTCGAACAATAATCTTCCCGTGTAATAGGGCCCTAACAGAGATATATGGACAGAGAGGAGAGGATAGGAGGGCTGATTGGGGGTGATTTTTGTTGTAGCTGTCCAACAAGAGTACATTTTACCAAGAAACTGAGTGCCCATAGGAATTCACTGGGACCATAAAACTTTGTGCACGATAAATCTCCTCATACCTAATGTTCCCATTAGGGATCGTCCGAACTGAGTTCGGTTCGGGTTCGTACGAACTCGAACGCTCGGTAATGATTCCCACTGTCTGCCTGCTCCGTGCAGAGGGCGGATACAGCGGGAGGGCGTCCTGGAAAACTTGGATACAGCCATAGCTATAAGCTATGGCTATGGCTATATCCCAATTTTCCAGGTGGTCCTCCCGCTGTATCCACCCGCTCCACGGAGCGAACCTCGGCAGGTTCGGACCATCCCTAGTTCCCATACCATGTCATCTCTTATAGTGTTAGAATAGTGGTATGTAATATTCCAAGGATATACATGTTTTTTTTTTATTTGGTGTGGTAGCCCCTTTAAGCAAAAATTGGCTGCAGAAATTCTCTGAAATCTTGTTCTCTCATGTTTACTTACAATCAGAATTCTTATAACGTTAAGGCGCAGCCACAAAAATGCTTCCCTGATGCAACAAATGTTTTCAGATGTATTTATTGTTGAAACAAGCATAAATATGGAGATTTGTTTTTACTACCAATGGACTGATTTTCCCATGAACATTCCTTTGGATCACAGCAAAAAAAAATTGCCCAAAAAATTTATTGTCCCACATACAAAATTCTTGGCACATTATCATCCTTCACTTCAAACTTGTGCAAAAAACTTAGAGGAATGGAACAAAATTCCATTATCTGGAAAATACTGTTCTTTATAATGGAGGATTCCATTGGAGTATACCCCAATGCTCGATGGAGCACTATGCTTGACCGCATACTGGCTCAACACTATTAAAGACATGTAAAAAGAGAAGAGGGTCCTATTGTGGTGAATTGATCGAACGAACCCAAGCAGCTCAAGGTTCGCTTATCTCTAATATAATGGACCGGCTGATCGACACTACAAGATATTTGGTCATATCAAAACATAAGTATGTTAATGAAACGTTAGGGAAGATCATGTATGATGGTATCAGGTTGTGCTTTATTTATTTATTTATTTATGTAATGATGATATGTTTTATTACATGACTGTTTCTCAGACAACTTTTTCAGTCTGTTTTTGTTTACAGTCCAATTTTTTAATTTTTTATTTTTTGCGCTGTTGTGCTATTTTGGCTTGAGTCTTTACAAATTACATGCCAAAATATGCCCATATTCAGCCTAAAAATAGGCCCTGGCCACACCTGTCCCCAGGTAGTATGTGGTATTGCAGCTTGCCTCAATTAAAGGGGCATTCTGGTCAAACTTACTTTGTACGGGGGTCTGACGTCAAGGCACGACTGCGTTCCAGCGCCGCCATTATGTTCAGTGACGTCAGCTGCAAAAGGCATCTCTTGCTTCAGGCTGCGCCACTCTCCTCATCAGACACATCGTTGTGCTGTGCCGGCGAGGGTATGGCACAGCGCTGTGTCTGAAGAGGAGGGAGGCACAGCCTGAAGAGATGCCCTCTGCAGCTGACATCATGGAACATAATGGCAGCGCTGGAACGCAGACGTGACGTGATGTCACACTTCCTGCAGCAGAGCTCCGTACAAAGTAAGCTTGGCCAGAGTTCCCCTTAAACGTCAATGGAACTGACCTGCAATACAGCAAAAAAACTAAGGACAAGAATACTGCTGTTTCTGGAAGTAAGCAACTTAACTTTTTTAATCCTGGATAGCTCCTTTAAGAGTTGTACATTATTTTTTATTCATAGGATGCATTATTATGGAGGCATTCCCTTCTATGTAGAGAATCATGGAGCATGGCTTATCTTTGGCCCTGTACATACAAACAAGGCCTTGGATATGTTTAGAACACTAGAATAATATGTTTTATTGTGAAATATTACGTTATTCACTATGGTATTTATCAACTTACAATATAACTGAAAATCCACCTAGTTTAGAAAGAAACCTACATACATTTGCGCCCAGTACCTTATCATCCTCCTTCTGTCTTAGTGAGTTATCCCCGCTTCTTACTACAAAGTACATTATATGCATTTCCGAAAATAAACTTCTTTTCTGGTTCTTAATGTTTCTGAATCAGCAGCTGTGAATAGACAACATAAATCACAGCTATCCAACCAGTGCACCATCAGGGCTCCTTCACACTGTTATTTTTGGGTGCTTCAGGAAGCATGCAAAAACGCATGTTAAAATATTTTTTTGTAAATTTTATGTGCATTTTATGTGTATTTTGTACCATTTTGTATTATGCATAATGAAAAAGCTTATGGAAAAAAACACAAAACCTTGAAAAAATTTCCACTGACCCAAAAAAGCCACAAAAATGGCTAGAAAACAAAAAAGTGAACATAATGAAAGGGTTATCTCAAGATCAAAAGTTATTATTAGTGTACTAAAATGCTTGAGCCAAGTATTTTTCAATGCTCAAGTACTCCACTTAAGTAACAAACCCAATTGAAATCAAGCCTCAAGCATTTACCAGTTGCCCCTTCTCACAGAGTGGAGGGTGCCTGGTTCACCTATTGCATTTCTTTTGTTGTAATTTATGTATATTTTATCCCTTGAAGAGATGTGTGAACAAAATATACAAAAATTAGAACAGAAAAATGTAATAGGTTTCTGCAAGACACATTAGAACTCCAGTGATATGCCTGCCATTACCGGCATCCTGACGGAGTTCTAATGTGTCTTGTAGAGACATTTTGTAAAACCTAAGATGCTGTGCAGCTGCTATATTAAAAAACAATAAAGCAGCCATACTTACCTGTCCTTGCTCCTCCTAATGCCCTCCAGTGGTGGCTTCAGTCCCCCACTCAGTTACAGCCTGCTCAGCCAATCACTGTGCTGTCCTGCCGCACATTGGCTGTCACTGAGCAGGAAGCTGAAGCCAGTGCTGGAGGGGACCGGGAGGAGTGCAGACAGGTAAGTATGGCTTTTTTATTATCATTTTTTTTTACTGTGAATGTACCCTTAAACAGTTTCTGAGCTCCTGGAATTATAATAAATGATGACGCCAGGAGCTCCAAAACTGTTTAAATATTTTTGCTATGCTGACAAAGTGTTAGTACAGTATTTTTGCTGTACTGACAAAGTGTTAGTACAGTAGAGCGAATAAAAAGTACCCCGAGGTTTTCAAGCACTCCAAGGTGCTTGGTCGAGCATCAAGCTCGATTGGGCACCCCAATGCTCGGTTGAGCACTATTCTCGACTGAGCTTGCTCGCTCAACACTACTTACTATATCATTCTAATTAGCTCATTGGTAGAGGTCTGACTGCTAGGACCCCAACATTCATACAAACAGAGATTGTGAACAGACCAGCAGCGCGCACGCTATGCATTTTCTATGAGGCTTCTGAACATAGCTGAGCCGGAACCCAACAAGGTTCGGAAGTCCCATAGACATAAAAACTTTTCATTTCCACTATTTGCAAAGTTTCTTATTTTTTGGTTGCTCCAAACCAATAGGAAAAAAAAAAATAGTTTGCATAAATTATATACAGTATATACTCTAAGAAAACTAAGTAGCTCATTACATTGCACACATTTGTTCCCACATCCTCCGCAGCTTCTAAACAAGTTACATGATGTTCCATAAACATTAAACATGGTCAATACGGAAATCTGTTTCATGTCCCCATAACTGAGAACTGCACAGAGATGTGATTGTCTATGATATGCCTGGTAACAAAATGAAGATTAAACACAGAGCATTGAAATTGCCGAGAGCACGTTCTGCATCATTAAAACTGCAGTTCATATAATGTAACACAATAATGAGTGTAACTATGTACTTAGGCCCATCCACAGGTTCTTTATTGTATAAAGCAGACACCGAGTCATTATTTGCTCTCACCAATAATTACATGTGCAGACCTCGATCACTCACTCAAAATATTACATCAACGACAATAGCAAAAGTTATCTATGGGGATTTGGCGGCTTCTCGAGGCCTTGTTAATTTGCTTTTATTAAGAAAGAATTATCTAGGGGAAAGGCATAAAGTAAAATATTAGTTTTCTTTAAGAGTCAGCAGTTTACATGGTACCGTGGTTCCTCTTCATTGATGAGGACATAATGTTTTCTTGTTTTAAGTCTAAAGAGCATTCCCGTTTGGAATGAACAAAAAAAAGATTGCAGGTATATATATGAGGCCATGAGCCGTCTTCCTGTCAAATTCTTGGAAGCTTTATTCATGTGTTTCTTAGGGTGCCCACACACCTTAGACCAGGAATGGGGAACCTTCGACCCTCTAGCTGTGGTAAAACTACAATTCCCATCATGGCCATCCCTGCTTTAGACTAAAGTAAACTGCACCACTACCCCCAATGTTTGTCAGGTTTGGATGATTATCTAAGATGTATGGTGTATGGTGGTCTAGTGATTTTCTCCTGATAGATAATGATGGCGAAGGGAAAGGTTCAGCATGTCGGCTTTTCAACACCCAACCCTGTTCTTGGAGGGATAAGCCAATCCCAGACCAATATGGCTGCAGCTTCCCAACCCTTCCTCATACAGGGAAATTCAGCCATGTCAAAAATTCATGTGTATGGGGAAGATGGAAGAGATAACTCTCAATAGAATGTATGGCCACCTCTGTTCACATCTGTTGGGAAACCTAAACATGTCCATGCTCATTGAGAGGTAGTGGAACCCCGATTTTAGAGGGGCTGGTTAGCGTCTAACTAGTATGGAGCTCTTCTGACTCTTCCCTGAGAGAAGGATTGGGTATGTTCTTTTTCAACTGTTTGGAAAGATAAGCTGTGACCGAAGCTGTCTGACAGTGGTTTACACCCCTTTGTCCCCATTCAGTACACAGAAATGCTTTACCAAATTCAACATTCTTGTGTACGGGGTTACCAGTAGAAATGGCCGTTAGATGAATGGATGTTTATCCGACAGCTCTTGAAGGTATAGGGCACCTTTAGAGAGGGAGAAGAGAATGTGTAAAGATACCAACACCACCACCAAAAGACCAAAATGGCTTACGTTGGTAACTTTTTTGTCAGCTCCTTCCTATCTCAGAAAGTCAAGGTGCCCTCATAAGAAAATAGATGGACACAGTAAACACATTTGAGGTCACAATAAAGATTTCTTTCTTGTTGGTAATAGAGACACAAGCAAAGTTAAAATCTGGGGGTTCTTGAACCGGCCGTAACTCCTTACTTCTGTTCATACTTGGAAATCTCAGATATAGTTATCTTATGTTGGAAGATGAACTAAACTTTTGAATTTGTAGATGGGTGTCCAGCTTCTTTGGATAAAAGCCACATTAGCTTTGTTAAGAAACTTCTTCTTGGAATTAGAGAGACCCCTGTTAAATATTCCTATGGATCAGTGGGTAGTGGTGATGTGCAGCTGTGGAGTCCTGAGTTAGCACTTGTATGTTCCATCCAATGTTTGCTTGGATTTACTCCCCTACACCATAGACCTGCTGATCTGTTTTATTGGTATTTAATTAAATTGGTCCCAATGTGTATAGGGGAAACTTACTAAGGCAGATATTTCACATGTGTGTCTTAGGCCCCCTGCGCCCATCCGTTATGTCTGTCCCCATACTCCCCATAATTGTGAACAGTATGGGGACCCATTCTAGTTTAGGGGTAAATGCAAATTTAGATTAAATTAGATTCCATGGTCTGTTCATTTGCCCGTACCTGCCATTATGTGGATCATTTGGATGGTCAGACGTTAATTGGCCTCGCATGCATCTGCAAATGTGGGTGGTCCATAGATGACACTCCATAGGCCATCATTGCAGAAGATCCTAGACTTTCATTGGTCTCATGTTCTTGACTGAGGGCAGGCCATGGATGAAACGTCCATGCATATTGCAGACTCTGCTTTTCCAGTCCACAAAAAAAAGTGTCCTACCCACTTGGTGAGGGCAGCATAAGCTTGAAGAAAGTTGCAAATTTTTGCATGTACTGGCTTCACCTGATCTATAATTATATTGCTAACCTCGTAGGGGCTGACATATGATGACGACCTCTGCACACCACTATAGAATATGTTGGTGCTATTTAAAGTCAATGTACCACTTGTACATGGCTTTTTTGTTTTTTACATGACTAGACCGGTGCCGGTATGGGGATGCCGTTGCCGCGGTCCTTTTTTTTTAACTGCCCCATGGTTCCCGGCGCTGGCCAAGCACCAGCCAAGAATGAAGCACTGGTGGTGGGCCCCAGGGTGACAAAACCCCTCTCCTCTGTGACGTGGCTCCATTAAAATCAGTGGAGTCACGTCACAGAGTGGAGGGGTTTCGGCCCACATCCAGTGCTTCATGCCAGGCTGGTGCTCGGTAATAGACCAGCGCTGTGTGTGGGAACCGAGCAGCGGTTTAAAAAAAGGACTGTGGCACCGGCAGCTCCTCCCCCCCAGCCGGTCTATTCGTGGTAAAAACAAAAGAGGGATTATTAGGGGTACATTAACTTTAAGCAACTGGAAATAAAGACTGGTGTGGTAGAGAATCTGCGCTCATACAGTCATCTATGCCTAACTATTTTTCCGGAAAACCAAGCAAATGAGCTGTGATGTAACAGCCAGATACATTGTAACACAAGCTGAACTCCGGGCGACTTCCCGAGATTTTACAAGGTCCACAGTTCAAGTTTTTGTGACCAATTGAATAATTGAAAGTAAAACAAAACAAGCAACGCCAGCTAAGCTTAATCCGAGCCAATATTACTTGTGTTCTCAATTTATTAAAAAACAACATCTGGCGTCCAGCTCCAGCAGCCCTAAATGAAACACACACTTTATTTCCCCCCGTCCTACTTATTTTTACTGCGCGCTGTAAACTTTTTTTCATTCTCCAAGTCTTTGCAACAGGTGGGCCCAAAACAATGTGCTCGGTCTGTTCCTCTGTAAGTCTAGGACCACAAACCACAAGTCCTGCTCAGCCGCTTCCAGATACATGAATGTCATTTCCTATTGCCGATCTCCACATGCTCAGTATTTTCTCTCTGGGTAATGTGTACTGTCATCGCTTGTGTAAAACCATGTTTCTAATCAATTGCATTTGGTTCCGTTTCCTTGTATACTTGTAGCTGGTGAATAATTGGTAGCCCAGGCTTTTTATTCTGGTTTCCTACATGTCTGACTAGGCCGAAGCCTAGGGGCCCTAAACAAAGTGGGGCCCTAAATAGTCTGTTGATGACAGTGTCCAAGCAACTGATGGACCCCACTCCCTGTACTTGTATATGTTCATCTATTGTTATGGGGCAAAAAGCAAAGTGCCTATAACATTGGAGGGCATAGGTGACAACCTGATACCTATGCCCTAGGACAACAAAGCTTAAAAGGCTTACTACCAGAAATAGTGCCACTTTGTCATCAGGCTGTATGTGGTATTACAACTTAGCTCCATTCATTTCTGGGAAACTGAACTGCAATACCACACTCAAACTGAGAACAAGTGTGGTGCTAGATTGGCGCTCGTTTACTGGGCCTATTACATGGCCCGATAATCGTTTAACAATCGTTACCGATGTCCTTGCAGCCCTTGTTTGAACTATATATATACTTTACCTATCCACACTCCAGGGTTGCTGCTGTGGTCCGCTTCTTCCCGAGTCCCGTGCGCTCTAGCTTCAGAGCGGCCTGTCAGCTGACAGGCCGCTCAGCCAATCGCAGGCGGGGACAGCCGCGGCCTGTGATTGGCTGAGTGGCCTGTCAGCGGACAGGCCACTCTAAAGCTAGAGCACGCGGGACTCGGAGAAGACCGCACAAGCAGCCCTGGAGCGTGGATAGGTAAAGTATATCGTCAGTCGCCATCCGCGCACCGCTATTACATGTAGAGGTGCGCGGTTGGCGCCCGACAAATATAGGTTCTAACCTACAGTATATCAACGATCATCGCTCCGTGTAATAAATACAACGATCAGCCGATGATCGCTGTCATCGGCTGATCGTTGTATTTATGACACGGAGCGATAATCGATTCGGCCAATTATCGTTCCGTGTAATAGTACCCTTAGTCAGTGACTGAGGCTGGATGTTTCTGCAATTACTGACCGACTCAGTGGGGAGTCCCTGCAAGGTTGTAAAAGGAACACAGGTAGCTGGAAGAAACAGGAGACTGGAGAGTGACAGTGAGCAGTGGCACTGCTGCTGCGGGGGCACTGGGATGGGTAAGTATCCCTTGGTTGTTATGTTCCCATCAGCCCTTGGTCGGTAATATCTAGTCATGAGTTGGCAGTAAAAGTCCCTGTATGGTGGTATTATTTAGTAGTTTTTACATATTACTAATAGTAAAGTATTCATCGTTTACTAAATAGTGGTAATATGTGGTCATGAATTAGCAGCATTAAGCAGTCACTGTATTGTGGTATTATTTAGTAGTTTTACATAGTATTAATAGTAAAGTATTCAATGTTTACTAAAAGGTGGTAATATGTGGTCATGAATTAGCAGTATTATTTAGTCACTGTATGGCGGTATTATTTAGTAGTTTTTATATAGAATTAATAATAAAGTATTCAGAAATTATTATATGATGGTAATATGTGGTCATGAATTAGCAGTATTGCTTAGTCACTGTGTGGCGGTATTATTTAGGCAATGAGATGGTGTTATTATTTATTTGTCAGTATATATTGGTGTCACAGTCAGGTTTTTTGTGCCATTGGAAACAGAAACGGGGATGATGGCAACGAAATGTAGATCTGGATTTGGAGTGTCAGATGACCGGAGAGTTACACCGTGGCTAATACATTTTCCTTTTTATAACGGAATCATCGTGCTATTAAATGCCCTTTAACATCTAAAGACACTAATGTTTTTTTTTATGTGAGATTCAATAAAAATATTCCATACTTCATTGTGTGAAGGCCCGAGAGGATTTTATGGATTGGTTTACCAGGATTACACCCAACATATGTTTTTGGGATGGACTTTACATTTGGCTCCTCAGCACACTCTATGGGTGTCTGCATTGTCAGTAATGTATCAACTTCTGTCGTTTTATTTAATGTGGATCAGGGCATTGGAGATTTGTGCTTCAAGCTTCACATATTTAGTATTGGGATCCAGAGAAGAAATGCTGCTGGAAGGCCTTTATGTATCTGGCAGATGCCCAGACACTCCATCTACTGACAGCCACACAAATGGCTTTTGGATTTTTCCAACGTATATGGAGTGCTTAAGCCAACTTATGTATAATGTGTGAAAGCCTCACCCTTAGTTTGACATTAAAATCCTGAAGCTTCCAAGTTTTCATTATACTGAATACAAGTGTCAGTTAACCCCGCGTGATCTTCTTGAGAACAACTGCGACCGAGATATCAGAAGAGAAGGGTGTATGTTCCAGCAAATATAAAGGTTATAGATGCTGTAATAAAGACATGCCTGACCCATAATACCCCCAGCATATGCATGTCATAGGATGAACTGGCTTGTAGTCACAGGTTGGGGAGCACTTGATATAGCGGTAGTGATATCTCCTATAGTGTAAAATGGCATCTGTGCAGCATCTTGCAATAGTAAGTGATGTTCATTGTGTTCATGTATGGTAACATCTCCTCTAGGGTGACATACTGTATGTTGTATAGGAACGTCACCTGCACTGTCATATGTCCAGAACAGAGATTATTATACACCATGTGTAGGGTGGCCATACATTATAAATAGCCTTCAATTAAATTTGCGACTGACAGATATTCCCCCTCTCTCTTTCTCTTTCTCTCTCTCTCTCTCTCTCTCTCTCTCTCTATATATATATATATATATATGTACACCGTTTCCCTGAAAATAAGACATCCCCTGAAAATAAGACCTAGTAGAGGTTTTTGCTGAATTGCTAAAAATAAGGCCTCCCCTGAAAGACTTAGCAAAGTTTTTGTTTGGAAGCATACCCGCCAAACAGAACACAGGGCATGCAGCTGTGATTCTTTTGTAAATTTGCAGGCAAGGCTTCAAGAGGCCTGTCGCCTGCCGCCATCCTCATTGTCCCCTACTACCAGATATAGAGCTGCACACAGTCTGCCGTTACCCCATCGCCTGCCGCCATACTGTATGCTGTCCCTGCTGTGCTGTGCCCGTGTGCTGTGGTGAGCTCCCCCTGGTGGCCGGAAGCCATCATACTGTACTGTGTCCCTGTTGTGCTGTACCAGTGTGCTGTGGTGAGCTCCCCCTGGTGGCCTGAAGCCGCCATACTGTACACTCTGACCTGGAACATTATAACAGCGGCTGTAGCGGGTTCCTCCTCAGACGCTGGGCTAATATGTTATATCCCAGGTCCCCACTCAGACCCCGAAGTGTCCGGGACTGCTTCTGGATTCCCCTCCCAGTACTGTGCCAAAAATCACCCCAGCCCAGCGTTTTCCTTTAAATGACAGCTATCATTTCTAACCACCACCGCCCAATGCACTTGCATGCTGCACTGGACCGAGCGTGCAGATGTTCTTCAATAGTGTCACTGCCAGACACCGCTGGCAACACTTCATATGGTGGTAGCTTATCAAACTTCAGGATGAAATTGATTGGGCATGTTAAAATCCAATTGCCCACACGTTTTCCCTGATATCAGCAAGTGGCGGCAGTGGTCTACTTACCATGTAGGCCGGGTAGGCAACCACTACTGGGGCTGTGGGAGAAGGAGCCTAGCACCAAGCTGTGTACCAACAACTGGAGGCAACAGTGGGATATATGTCATGCAGCTGCTTGGATGCCCTGGCCACATCATACCCTATGCTCTGCACAGCTGCTATCTAGTCAGCAGAGATGTGTTTCCTCTTTGCTAAGCAGAAGCTCTGATAGGTAGAATGCCTGTCAGCTGACAAGTTTTACACCAATCAGCAAAAAACAAGCTGTAATTGCAGTGTTAAATTACTGTAATTACTGTTAAAATAGGGCTATGTGAAGGGAGGCCTACTGAGAGATACAATGAAAGCATTTAGGGTGCCTTCACATGTACCGACTCGCAGCGTTAATAACGCTGCGAGTCGGCTAGGTCCTGGCAGATCACTGTCAGTACATACACACAGCGGTTATTAACGCTGCGAGTCGGTAGGTGTGAAGGCACCCTTAAAGGGTTTTTGTAGGATTAGAAAAAAACATAGGGAGAGATTTATCAAACATGGTGTAAAGTGAAACTGGCTCAGTTGCCCCTAGCAACCAATCAGATCCCAACTTTCATTTTCCAAAGAGTCTGTGTGGAATGAAAGGTGGAATCTGATTGGTTGCTAGGGGCAACTGAGCCAGTTTCACTTTACACCATGTTTGATAAATCTCCCCCATAGTTGCTTGCTTCCTGAAACGGCACTTCTCCTGTCCTCAGTTTGGGTGTGCGGTTTTGCAGCTCAGTTCCATTGAAGTAAATGGAGCCGAGTTGTAATACCACTCAAAACCTGAGGGTAGGGGTGGCGCTGTCTTTATGAGAAAAAAACTATGTTTTTTTCCAGGTCTAAACAACTCTTAAGGCCTTCCTGCCAGTGATACAACATATCAAACGTTTGTCTTAAAGTGACAGCCTCTATTTATTCTAAGTGCATGACCAGTTTAATAACTAGACAACTGCACAAGCAGGGTACGACCCTACACACTTTGTCACTATTAAGTCAGTACAGATGGTACAGTCTGCATAGGGGCATATCCTACTGATAAGGTGGAGGGTAGCCATTTCTCCTTACATTTCCAGGAGGAATAACATAGGGAATGCTGCAGTATTATTAATCTATGGTGAATACGAGTATTTACTAAAACCAACGTGTCAGCAGATCTGACAGATCAAGCTGGATTTTGCATAGAGACATTTGTTGTATGGCGACATCTCCTGAATAATAAAACCTCCTGTACGGTGATATCTGCTGCATTGTGACATCCCATGTATAGTGACATCTCATGTACAAAGACATCACATTAGAGGCACGTCTCCTGTAAAGTTACATATTGTGCATAGCGACTTCTCCTGTATAATTTCATCTCCTGTAA
>NC_091461.1:26671896-26699396 GCF_027789765.1 Dendropsophus ebraccatus
GGGGGGGGGGGAATGCCTAAAGTTACTTTGGACGGATAACCCTTCATCACATCGCAGACATTAGCGGGTGATGGATGGCGACTATGATCATTGCTTCATTATGGGGAGTCTTGTAGCACAGAAATTGGTACAATTTCTTTTCCCTCAAATTAAAAAAAAAAAATTACCTGCAGAGCCGTGTTTCGTTCTGCCGTGAGTTATGTTAACCACAGAGGTGCTGCATCTATATCAGTACCAGGGGTACTCGGCTGTGCGTTCGGCTCGGCATCCATAGCAGCCAGAATGCTACTTATGTTTTTGCTCTGCTCTGCTATTCCTGGATGTAGCAGTGTCCAGTGTTGCACTGCACCTGCTGATCAGCACTAGATGTTTTTGATCACAGTGATTTGACTGACAACTGACTCTCCCAGTTAACTGTCGATATCTGGGCTGGGCTGGGACTTCTAGTCCTATAAGTACTTTCACTTGTCTCAAGTTCTTTGCCTGTGATAGAGCCTAGTTCCCTAGTGCCTTCTTGATCTAGCATTTGTGACATGACTATCCTGTGTATTTTGACTTTAGACTTCTGTGACCTTGACTACTCTTCCGGATACCAATTTGGTACCTTTGCTTCCCGTACGTTGCTGACTTGGACCGCTGACCACCCCTTTTGTGCTTTGTATTGTCTTGTTTTTGTGTTACCACTTGCCACAGTACAGGGAACGCCGCCCAGTTGCCCGCTGCCATCTAGGAAAGAGTGCGGCAAGTAGGTAGGGACAGTTTGGGCAGGTCCACGATCAGGGACCGCACAGTCTGTGTCTTCCTTAGTCATTCCTGACAAGTAGCCATAACAATATATATCTAAATACCGTATTTTCCAGCGTATAAGATGACCTCCAACTTCTAAGAAGATTTTTCAGGGGTTAAAAAGTTGTCTTAGATGCGGTACTCCTTACCTCCTATTTATGTCGAGTACATAAACCACTGCATACTCATACATTAGCATACATCATCAATTGGCCTCAATGCTTAAAGGGGTTGGCAACTTTTTAGTAAAATAATTCAGTGTACAGTATTATCCTTTGTTCACACAACGCATATTTGCGTAAAACCACACGGCCGTGACTATTATAAAAATATACGTGTCTCTACTGCCAATGGGATCCCGGCCAGAGCGTATAGTATACGCTCCGGCTGGGATCTCATGTGGCGCCGCAAACAACTGACATGTCGGTTTTCTGCGCTATTCACTGAATAGCGGCCACAGAAACCCATGTCAGTGCACACTGTGGAGCGAGCGGCTCCAGCTGTTTGCTTCATAGTGTGCTGTGGGGAGTTCTGATGCAGGCGCGCACGGATGCGTCTCTTACAGCATCTGCACATGGCCTTAGTAAGTGTACTCACTGCACTGACTGACAGCAGCTCCCTGTGTGCCTCATAAAGCTAAAATCAGACTCCCTTTCTCCAGGCTGTACTGCTCTTTGGTGAGGCTATCCATAAGATGGCTGACATGGAGAAACATGTGACAATGCCCCGCCTCCAGTGTCCTCCATAGCTATATACAGGCTAAGTGGTGGACACTGGGAGTGAGGCATGGTCACATGCTCCTCCATGTCAGCCAGCCTTATCACAGAGCAGGACAGCACAGCCTGGAGGATAGGAATCAAATTTTAGCTCTATGAGGTACACAAGGAGCTACTGTCAGTACGTAATGTGAATACACTTACTTATACTACACAAAAAACTATTTTACAATATAGTGGTCAACCCTTTTAAAGGGATCTTCTAATTAATATTATATTTTTACATTTATTTAATAAATGTATCCAACTTGCTATGGGGTTGTCTAGCCAGGACCCCTTTTTTCAGAATACCTGAGGGTCAATGGCTGAGCGTGCGGGGACAGAGGTTAGCCATGTTGTGGGGGGCACATAGATTAGCCATGTTATGTGGGCAAAGAGGTTAGTCATGATGTGGGGGGCACAGAGCTTAGCCATGTTGAGGGGGGCACAAAGTTTAGCCATGTTGTCGGAGGCACAGAGGTTAGTCGTATTGTGGGGGGCACAGAGGTTAGTCGTATTGTGGGGGGCACAGAGGTTAGTCGCATTGTGGGGGCATAGAGGTTAGCCATGTTGTGGGGGCACAGAGGTCAGCCATATTGTGGGGGGCACAGAGGTTAGCCATGTTGTGGGGGCACAGAGGTCAGCCATGTTGTGGGGGCACAGAGGTTAGCCATGTTGTGGGGGCACAGAGGTCAGCCATGTTGTGGGGGGCACAGAGGTTAGCCATATTGTGGGGGGCACAGAGGTTAGCCATATTGTGGGGGGCACAGAGGTTAGCCATATTGTGGGGGGCACAGAGGTTAGCCATATTGTGGGGGGCACAGAGGTTAGTCGTATTGTGGGGGGCACAGAGGTTAGCCATGTTGCTTTGTAGTGTTGGGGTCCTGGGATAACAGCTGCATGTATGTCCCTCCATGTTTGCATGGATTATATCACACACATTTCAAAACATTGTGGGATCCATTGGGGACAGTAACCAATACGAGAGACTACAATCTCTGTACAGCACTGCAGAATAGGTTGGAGCTATATACATAAAGGAACTATATTGTTATTTTTGTACTGTAAAGATCTACAGTGTCTAAGCACTGTACTATGGAGAGGAAAGATGCTACTTCACCTCATGTCAGTCACCATTCTATCTATTTCTTGCTGAGGTAACAGAATCCTGGCTCATTGACACCACCTACAACTCCTACCATGTACATGAGTGCTGGGGTTTGTAGTCCTACAACAGATAAAAGATTCAGAAAACTAGTGTATTTGATAACATAAGTATTGAGCCACTGAGCCTCCATGCTGCTCAAAAGACACTTGTAGTAATACAGACATTTCCCTGACTATGGGGAGAGTGGGCGGAGCTAGATTCAGAGAGGAGGGGGTGGAGCTATAGGCTTGCAGAGCTGTGATGTCACTGCTGACCCCTGTGACCTGGAAGTTCTTTATGTAAACAAAGAAACACAAATCCAAAAAGCAGCAAAAGAGGATGGATGCCCGGGGGACACAGAGGCAAAAAAAATGTCAGACAACCGCTTTAAACCCTGTCCTGACAAAGTTATATATAGTTAGTGCTGCTACATGCAGTGTTCGCATAGTAGTTAGCCTCCCCTGATGTGTATTCCAATGTATGTTGGCATCAGAATAGACATAGAAGCTGGCCGGCCTTAGTATGTGAGACTGGTGCACTTGCATAGGGCAGCGGGCGCCATGAATATGGAGGATGCCTACAAGGGGAGGATGCCTACAAGGAGATGTGGTAAGGGGGTTAACACACAAGGGATCAATATACTACTTGGAGCAGCACATTAGGGGGTCTACATACTACTGGGGGCAGCACACTATTGGGCTATATACTGCTAGTGCAGCACACAAAGGATCATACTACATTGGGACTACACACAGGGGCCTATTACTATGTGGGGACTGCGCAGAGGGGCCTATATTATGTATGGACCGTACTACTATATTGGGGCACAGAGCATACCTAATAATTATGTGGGGGCACCATGAAACTATGGGGGCACAGAGGGGCGTAACGACTATATAGAGGCACAGGGGACCTAACTACTATGTGCTGGAGCCTAATATGTTTCTCTGGCAGATTCTGAAGAGAGGATTCACAGCCAGGGGAAGACTTCAAGGTGGCTCATGCTGGATGGGGAGTAAAAGAAAAGGAGGAAGACTCTGATCAGAGAAGACGCCCCCTGTGAGTCACTGGATGTAACTGTACTCTGTTATAGGATTTGTAGTGGTAGTGATAGTGGTCATAGTGTGGCAGTATTATTTAGGTATTATGTAATGGTATCATTGGTGATATCTTTCTGTTTTGTTTAAAGCAGTTTGGAGGCAATATGTAATCAATGTATGGTTGTAAGAGGGGTTATGGAGGGGCGTAGCTAGGATTCATGGGGTCCCATAGCAAAAAAATTTATGGGACTTCATGGATCTGGTGTGCCACCCTCTTCCCATCCAGGGGAAGGGGAATTGTTAGTGATGTGCCATGCCTGAATCCCATACTCAATTCGCACGTGGTCCGGCGTTCCTTCTCTCTCATCCCTGGCATGGGAAGGCAAAGAAAATGCTGGCCAAGCTCTGCTGGCTCTGCTGGCCAGGTGAGTATGGGGTTCAGGGGTGGCACGCCACTGACATCACCCTCCTCCCCCTACAGATGGGAGGAATGGTTAGGTGCTGCAGCGATCAGGGGGGTTGTTGTCACTTCCTAGGGCGGTGGTGCTGCTGTGATCAGGAGGGGGCTTTGAGTGTGGCGTTCCATGATGGCAGATCATGCTTTGCCAGGGCCTGGGCTACCTTACCTTAGCTTTGTGGTCCGCTATAATGGTAGTTACACCACTGGGGCTATCCTGGATTAGGAAATCATCTCATCCTGTATAACCTCTTTAACCGCTTTGGTATATTATAGTACACATTTACTTTTTTGTGTTTGTTTAAAGCTCATAATTCAATATAACTTATAGCTAAAGACTATTATTGATTGATTAATATTTGATTTGTAACCAATAAAGTTCTGTGATTTGGAGTCACCAAATGTAGGTGAACTTGAGAGTCCTTACCGAGAGCTAACCAGCCTATTGTGGAATGTATAATGAATTCTTATTACTCCTAAAGTTTTTTTTTTTTTTTAAAGTGTACATATTTGTGCAAGTCACGATGATGTCACTTTTTAAGGATCGTCCTGTATTTAAACTGGGAGGTCATTAAATACGTGTATATATATCCAATGTTATTGTAAGTGGTAAGCCAAGGTTACTGCATACAAATGCAGTAATGCAATCTGACGTGTTATATGATACATTATGTCAAGCAAACCAAAAACACAACAATCACAGCTGTAAGTACCATTTGACATATGCGACATCTGTACTAACTCATATTTGTTATCATTAGACATACTTTCATTACCTTGTAACTATTAGGGCTTTGTGCATTATTGTGACCTGACTTTAGCCTATAGCCTCAATGTCTGAGTCTTCCATGCAGTAGACTGGGGGTTGACATGACTTTCTTCTACAATAACTGAACATAGGAAGCAGGGCCGGGACAAAGAGTTTTGGTGCCCTAGGCAGAGAAGGCAAATGCCCCCCCCCCCCCCTTTGAACTTAGCGTTATCAGAATCGGTGCTCCTCACACCGTATAATGCCCTGAAAGTGCCTGCACATACATATCACATGAAAACTGCTCTGAACAAAACAGGAAGATATCACCAATGATACCATTACATAATACTGCTACACCATGACCCCTATCACTACAACCCTATAACAGAGTGCAGTTAAATCCAGTGACTCACAGGAGGCGTCTTCTCTGATCAGAATCTGTCACCTTTTCTTTTTCTCCCCATCCAGCATGGGCCACCATGATGTCTCCCCCGGCTGTGAATCTCGCAGAGAAACATTTTAGGCTCTAACACGTACAGTAGTTAGGTCCCCTGTGCCCCTATATAGTAGTTACACCCCTCTGTGCACCCATAGTTTTAAGGTGTCCCTGTGCCCCAGTATAGTAGAAAGGCCCCTCTGTGCAGCCCCAATATAGTATAGACTGCTTTGTGCTGCCCCAAGTAGTATATAGATCCTTGTGTGCTGCCCCCCAGTAGTATATAGATCCCTGCGTGCTGCCCCAGTTGTATATAGACCCCCTGTGTGCTGCACCAAGTAGTATATAGCCCCTGTGTGTGCTCCCCCAGAAGTATATATACCCCTATGTGCTGCCCCAGTTATATATAGACCCCCTGTGTGCTGCCCCCAGTTATATATAGACCCCCTGTGTGCTCCCCCAGAAGTATATAGACCCCCTGTGCGCTGCCCCAGTTATATATAGCCCCCTGTGTGCTCCCCCAGTTAAATATAGACCCCCTGTGTGCTCCCCCAGTTATATATAGCCCCCCTGTGCGCTCCCCCAGTTATATATAGACCCCCTGTGTGCTCCCCCAGTTATATATAGACCCCCTGTGTGCTACCCCAGTTATATATATAGACCCCTGTGTGCTCCCCCAGTTATATATAGATCCCCTGTGTGCTCCCCCAGTTATATATAGATTCCCTGTGTGCTCCCCCAGTTATATATAGACCCCCCTGTTTGCTCCCTTACTCTTCCCATATAGCAGTAATCCTCCAAAACACTCTCCTAATCACATAACAGTGCACCCACACACCCCTGACCCTGCAGAACATCGCATAACAGGGAGGGAGCCAATGGCTCCCTCTCTGTCAATGCTGCTGTATGTAACTATAGGCACTCTTTACGTGCGCTCATAGTTTCAATGCAGGGCGGCGGGGCAGGAGACTACCCCTGCCTACTTTTTGTCCCCGCCCTGCACCTCCATGACACTATAAATCTGGGCCATAGTGTTTGGAATGATTTTATTGATATTGATCCAGCAGTGCTGCCAGCTCAGTAAGTGGACAAGGGGTGACAGATTTGCTTTAAAAATAAAAATAGGCAATGGTCACCTGGCCAATCCCGTGCCACTGTCACTCCGATGATACCGGGCCCCGCTGATTAACACTACCTGTTCCACAATGAAATACACAGGAAATAGCAGCTCAGCCAATCCCGTGCTGCTGTCATTCGATGATACTGGGGCCCGCTGGACAGCACTTCCTGTTCCACAATGAAACACAAATGTCAGCTCAGACAATCACTGGCCGCTGTGATGACCCATGTTAGACAGCCACTCATTCACTAGGAATTTCCTCTGTCTTTTTTATCCTTATTGATCTGATTGATCAGAAGTGAAGGATTGACAGTAACTGACAGTTCTGTATTTTTTTCCGCTGGCCATACACATTGCGTCAGCTCACCATTACCGATGAAACAATTGCTATACATCACGAATATTGTTTTTGTCAAACTCCGTGTATTGTGCTTCATTGATAGAACATTGTTTACATGAAGCCTAATCAATGAGGTTTGCTAATTAGAAATCAATGAATTTGTGTCCCATTTCTTTGTGCCAATACTGAGAAGGATCTTAGGCTTTTACCAACTAAATAAAATATTGTCTTAGTATATTCATCCATTTACCCTTCAGGGGATATACTGTAAAAAATGTTATTCCAGTAAAATATTAAATGACCAAGAGCCATAAACTGTAAAAACTGCACACCGATGAAGCTTAGACTGCCATATGTGTTTATCTAGATAAATATGTATTAAAAATTGTTCTATCTAGTCATCAATGGGGGTAAATACCACAGATGTGGTCAGAATAGGCCATCAATATCTGATCAGTGGGGTGCTACACATACAAAGAACAGAGCAGGAAGCAGACAGCTCCATAAATTGTGTAGTGGCCATTCTGTGTTACTGCAGCTCAGCTTCAATTTACTTCAATATTATCCAAGCTGCAGTAACTCAGCATGGCCACTATAATATATATAGCGCTGTCTTCTTTCTGCTTTGTTCACTGTGTGTTCCACATGTTCCGCACTGAGTCACATGGCTGGATGTGTCAGTACTCCATGGATCAAATATTGATGGCCCACCCTGAATATACTATAGGCCATCAGTAAACGTCCCAGGACAGGACAGATGGGACAACATAGGTGCAATAACAGTACAGCTACAACAATATAATGTGCATTGCGGGCTCCTCCCCCTACAGAAGGTACCGTAGGTGAAATTTATCAGGTGTTGGTGGATCCCTACTTACCTGATATCTTGTTTTTATAGAATTTAGTGCTGGCTTATCCTCCTCTCTCCATTAAAATAAACATGTACATTCATCCCAGTCAAGCATGCATGGTAGCATGCAGGTTGAGATGTCTTAAGGCCCTATTCCGCGGTTACGGCCGATAATCGTCCCGCGGAATAGAAGGCAACGACATTGTTCATGTCGGTGTTCTGCTGCCGTCGCTCTGAGGAATAGGAGCGGCGGCAGCAGACCACCACTATCCTCTATGGGCTGCCTGGACGATCTAGCGATCACCCAGGCAGATACACAGTAAAACAGAGCAGGGAGCAGACAGCTCCATACATTGTCTAGTGACCATGCTGGGGTACTGCAGCTTAACTCCCATTGAAGTGAATGAGAGCCCAACTGTAGCACATTCACTACACCCAATATGGAGGTGTCTGCTTCCTGCTAACAACGTATGCATCATGACCCAGAAGTGATTATGCTAATAAATGTGCCTGTAATACTCTGTGTCATTGTCATAATAGATGCAGAGGTAGTAGTCACAACCTAGGTCCTGATTGGGTCAAGAGGCCCATCTACTGCATAAGAAGACATCAGTACGTAAGAGGGGGCTGCTAGAAGGTCTGTATTAGGGTCAAGAAACTTTTAGTTATGCCTCAGTCTGGGTTGAATACTTAAGATACATTATATCCAGGTGTTGAAAAGACTTTATAAAATCGTAAACTCAGCCTTTCATGACACAAACAATTGCTACTCGGAAGCATTGATTTCTAATTAGTAAATCTCATTGATTATGCTTCATGTAAACATTGCTCTATCCATGCACCGAGAACAGGAAGAAAAGCTCACTCAACGGAATAATGAAGACATCAGACACAACAACAACCAGGAAAGTAAAAGTGCTTCATCTGTCCAGGGCGCCAACAATAGGGACGACTTGTATCCTGATATCCCAGCAGTAACAGAGTGGGAAAGGAACGCCAATCATAGCGCAACAGCTAGGAGGAGATCTAGTAATATAGTTATATTTATTCTGTTCAATCTATTTATTATCTACTGATCTATAATCATATCTGTCTATTATCTATCGATCTATTTATCTATGTATCTTCTATCTGTCTGTTTATCTATCATATCTATCTATCTTCTATCTATCTATCTATCTACAGTGTAGGGACCCATGTGTATCAGATACCGGCACGAGGTACATGGGGCAGTATGGCTTGATCAATTCATACACTAAATTCTGATGTGTTTTTTATTTAGCCTAGCGGCACTAGTATCAGCCATAGGTGTGAGGTGCAGCACTCTGTTTCTTCCCTGAACCGCATCTATCTATCTATCTATCTCCTATCTATCTATCTATCTATCTATCTATCTATCTATGTTTTTATATGTTAAAACACTTATCCTTTATCCACAGGAAAATAAAGCTTAGTCTTCCCCCCATCCAGTGTCATATATATATATATATATATATATATATATATATATATGCAAAAAAAGGGGGTCCGTGGAGCCTCAGTTACGAGTCTCAAAACACGGGAATAGCCAGATATCCCTCTCTCCAGAGAATGAAGCCCATTGCCAAGGGGTGCCTCCTAGTGGGGAGAGCACCAAACCACCCTGATACGTAGTCCCTCAGGTCCTCACTCTGTAGCGAGCTTTGGCACCTAAATAGGGAAACACCAGGGTGACCCCTGTGAGTCAAAGTCTAACTCTGTGGCGAGTATAACGACATAAGACAAGGGTTACCAAGGCTAGGCATCCATCCACAGACTGCAGTTTCGGGGTATTTGCCCCTCGTCAGTGTGGAGCAGGATTCTGGCTACTGGGGCAATGATAAATAGACCAACAAAACACAACAATCACTGAACTCAGGGAATTTTTCACTGTTCTCCCTGAGTTCAGTGATTGCTGTGTTTTGTTGGTCTGTTTCATTGCCCCTTGGCAATGGGCTTCCTTCTCTGGAGAGAGGGATATCTGGCTATTCCCGTGTTCTGAGACTGGTAACTGAGGCTCCATGGCCCCTTTTTTGCATATTCAAATTTTGTATGGGACAATCAATGGAGACTCGTAAATGAGTACTCCATTGGAATTTTTCACTGTTCTCCCTGAGTTCAGTGATTGTTGTGTTTTGTTGGTATATGTATATATATATATATATATATATATATATATATATATATATATATATTTATTTATATATATATATGTTCAATATTTAAATACGCTGATGGCAAAGGTGTCTGGCAGTAGGTTTACCCCCTCTCTCTTTCCAAACACATAAAATATCAGTTTGGTCAGGCAGAATCAGTAGGGAGCAAAGTTTGAAACACTGCAGACTTATGTATCGGTGCAGGCACCTGCTATGGTCATCATTCTTTTCAATATTAAAATACTTTAAGGGGTTGGCCACAGTAACATTGCTCAGTGTATAGTATTAGTAGGTGTACTCACAGCACTTACTGACAGCAGCTCCCTGTGTACCTCATAGAGCTAATATCGGACTCCCCTCCTCCAGGCTGTGCTGTCCTGCTCTGTGGTGATTCTGTCCATAAGATGGCTGACATGGAGCAGCATGTGACCATGCAACGCCCCACAGTGTTCCCCATACACATATACAGACTCAGTGGTGGACAAAGAAGCCATCTTATGGACAGAATCACCACAGAGCAGGGCAGCCCAGTCTGGAGGAGAAGAGCCCAATTTTAGATACACAGGGAGCTGCTGTCAGTGTATACAGTGCGTACACTTACTAATACTGTACACTAAACTATTTTATTATAAAGTGGCAAACCCCTTTAATCAATTCCACCTTAATGGGTTTTTCCGATTTAACATTACTTGTCCCCTGGTCTCCTATCCACATGATAGGGGACAAGTAGGAGAACGCAGGGGGTCTGACCTCAGTGCCTCCTTGAGTTCTCCAGATCGGCCCCTGACTCCTTTGTTTTGAATTGAGCTGCGGGCCGCCGCGTGACCCGCAGACTTTTTGATTGTATTCTATTGTTAATCTTCTATGGTCTGCTATGTATAAATTTATGTATCTATCTATATACTCATGTCATTCATGTATATAGCTTAAACATTATCAAAATATTTGATGGTTACTTTCATTTTTCATGTTCAGTTATTTTCCATGTATCTATAAACATAGAAACTGAAGAATAAATCAATTTTTTATTAAAACTGGTAAAAATCCATTTGCGAGAAGGCTTACTGTACATGTAGACAGGTCTCGGCCTTGGTGACTATTGGTTATATTAGTTATTTTCTGATAATATTGATTCCCTGTTGCTGGTTACACCTCTATATGTATTGATTATATCCAGAAGTCCTATTTAGTCTCAGCAGTGTGGTAATCTGGTGACCATGTAAGATTGTGATATGAGAAACCCTATTACCATATCATTCAATTATATAAGATAAAGCTTATTCCTGACGCCAATGACAGTGTCCAGATTAGACAAAAGATTATGCGCTTCCAGTTTTAACATCTTTATAGGTGAATAATATAATTCCATAACTGTAGGTTGAGCTACATGAGACAAGGGTCTGATTAGTGTTGAGTTAACTTGTGGAAAGTTCGGATTTGCCGATGTCGTTGGAACCCAAACACTTGCCATTTGACTCCTGGCATCTGAAAAAGTTGGATGCCACCTTAGGGTTGCCTGGAAAACACGAATACAGCTTTAGGCCATAGGCTGTATCCACATTTTCCAGGGCTCCCTAGGGCTGCATCCAATTTCTCCAGCCACCAGGAGTCAAATGGCAAGTGTTTGGGTTCCGACAAACATCGCCAAACCCAAAAGTTCACTTAACACTAAATCTTATGTCCTGGGTGGCAAGCAACTGCTATGGGCGTTGTAATAGTGACTATTAGTGGGTTATTGGTTATGACCAAGACCATGGTTCTTAAGTCGTTCCAAAAGTTACTTTACCATCGTAAATGAAACCAGTATTATAGGTGGTAGATGATAGGTCAGGGCGCTCTATTACCTTGGGTGCCTAGTGCCCATGCAGTCTACAGGCTCCTCCGCTACCTATAAAGACACCAGTTTAATAAATTACATATGGTAAATGCAGGGTCCTTTTGCATTAGGCTCATGATCCGCAGGATAGCAAATTCATTTCTCCACCTTGGCCTGGACATTTTAGGATATGAGGAATTGTATTCAAAATATTCTGGTATTCTAAACAGGAGAACAGGTTCAGTCAGCATAACACTAAAATAAATAGGCAGAGGCCTTCCGCTTGGCTCCACTGTCAATACACTATACACAGTTCTCAGAGGAATCACTATGTTACAAGGGGGGATAGGGAGGTGCAGTCCCTATACACCTATATCAAGCGTATCACCACAGGAGTCTGACTCAGAGCCCTTAGGGTCCAATGTTTTTTCTTCTTCTTTCCTTTTTTTTTTTTTTACTCACTTAAATTGGGCATAAGATTATACTTGCATTACGGCGTATATTAATATTATACGGTTATTTTGCCCTCCTCCTTGCTCGTAGGTATGTCAAGCGCATTTACTCTGATTCAAGGTTTACATTACAGAGACGGACAGACTGTCATCCATTGTTTCACTATTTGGTAATCTGTAAGAGGAGAAAAAGTGGATTATCCCTACATCACATAACATCTGCTGCCTTAAGGACTAGGCAAAGTAACTGCTTTCCACCGATCAATAGCAAGACATATGTATTGCTAAATATATACTTGAAGTAGTGTTCAGTTTTAACTCTTGTTGCAATTTTTAAATTGAAACCTGAGGTCCGAGATATAGAGGATATTCTATAGAAATCGATGGATAAAAATATCTCGTCTACTACACCATCAGCCTTGAGGCCATTGCATGAAGTTGTCTATAAACATTAGATGGCTGATCACTGATCTAGCCAATCTGAATTTGCTTGGCAGCTGACAGCCACAGTCAGAGACAAGCATTGGAGCTAGCTTTTAACCACCTAGATAAATTTTAAAAACATCCATGGCTTCTATAATAGGATTCCCACTACTGACTATGGCAGGTTATAGTGGGACATTGACAGTTTGAGAGTTCACTGCAATGTAGTGTATTGCAGTGCACTGTGCAAATGATGGCAAAGTAAACTCCCCCCAAAAGTCATAATTTTACAATTTCAACATTTATAAAAAATATATTTTAAAAAATCAAATCGCCATCATTTTCTCATTTTCCATAAAAAAAGTATAAACACACCGCAAAAAATTAAGATAGTTATTATTGCCACATGGGGAAAAATGTTATTTATTTAGCACAATAAACACTGTTCACAGAAATTACTTAGCATTGTTGTTCTGGAGGCACCTCGCATTCCAGAAAATATGAAAGAAAAAGGAATCCAAAAAGTCCTCTCTATCCCAAAAATGCTACCAATAAAAACTAAAAAACAAAAAAAAAAGTTATGGGCAATGCACATCAATTAAAAAATGTAATTTTGTTTTTTTACTAGAAAAAAATAACAAATGCTATAAGAAAAAGAAAGAAAGAAACAAACAGAAGAAAAAAAAGGATACAAAGGCTGCGGTTAAGGTGATCAATCACTGCTGGTACATACTCTCATAATTTCCCGCTTGGACTACTGTAATATCCTCCTCTTGGGTCTTCCATCTAACACCCTCTAACCTTAACTCTGCTTCCCGACTATTCCACCTTTCCCCTTCCTCTGTTTCTGCCTCTCCCCTCTGCCAATCCCTTCACTGGCTCCCCATTGCCCACCAGATTCATTTTAAATTGTTGACCATGACATACAAGGCCATCCACAACCTGTCCCCTCCGTACATCTCTGACCTGATATCCCGCTACCTCCCTCACGCAACCTCTGATCCTCCAATGACCTTCATTTGTGCTCTCCCCTTGTGCATACCTCACACAACTGCCTTCAGGATTCTGCCAAGGCCTCCCCCAAACTCTGGAACTCTCTAGCCCGACACATCCGGCTCTCATCCACCATCAAGACCTTCAAAAGTAACCTGAAAACCCATCTCTTTAGACTAGGCTACAGCCTACAATAATTCTGCATCACGCTTTAACTGGCTGCCTTTTACCTTCTGTCTCCCTCCCCTTACCTTGTTTTACTTGTAGGCAGGGTCCTCCATCCCCATGTACCAGTCTGCCATTTACCCTATTTATGTAACGTGTTTTGATTTTGTAATGTTCTGTTTGTCACCCCCTAATACTTGTATAACGCTATGGACTTATGGGTGCTTTACAAATAATAATAGTAATCACTTGTTTCTCAAATTTAGACACCGTAGAAGAAACCCAACCTATCATGGACTTCTTATGTTAATAGACAATATTAGCTGAACGTCACCTTTATACTGTAGGTTATTTATCAAACTGGTGTAAAGTAAAACTGGCTCAGTTTCCTCTAGCATCCAAACAGATTTATCTATCATTTTCCAAAGAATCTTGAGAATGAAAAGGGGCAACTGAGCCAGTTGAACTTTACACCACTTTGATAAATCCCCCACTATGCGTAAACCCAGCCTAAGGCTATGTTCCCACACCATCAAAATGACGGCCATTTTTATTAGAGGTCCATCATAACACCCATCATTTTTTAAATAACAGCCATTATCTGCAGTTAAATGGCAGCCCTCCAATAAAAACGGCCGTCATTTTGATGGTGTGCGAATATACCCTAAAGGTGTCCCTACACCTTTATTGGAGGGTTCAGCCAACAGTATAAGCTGCATAGGGCCCTCCATACTCCCCACTGACAGATGCTGTTGGTGCAGAGAAGAGTTGATTTTCTCTCGTCCAGCCCTTTTATTCTGGGATTGATAAGCTGCTACCAAGGAACCCAGGAACTAGGGATGGTCCGAACCTGCTGAGGTTCGGGTTCGTACGAACCTGGACTCTCGGCAATGATTCCCACTGTCTTAAACCTCCGTGCAGAGGGTGGATACAGCGGGAAGACTGCCTGGAAAACTGGGATACAGCCTATGGCAGTGGCTGTATCCCGGTTTTCCAGGCGGTCCTCCAGCTGTATCCACTCTCTTCACGGAGGTTTAAGACAGCGGGAATCATTGCCGAGAGTCCGGGTTCGTACAAACCCGAACCTCAGCAGGTTCAGACCATCCCTACCAGGAACCCAGGAGGTGTATAGAGAGTATCGGGAACATAACTATCGGACAAACAATTGTTTGAGAAACCGTTGTTCAGGCTTTGTTCTCACTACAGGAATGAACTGTCATTTAGTTAGAAAAGGCGGCCATCTAGCGATAATGATGGCCGCAAATAAGGATCATAACCATTATTTGCAGCCGCCATTATCAATAGATGGCCGCCTATTGTGTGAACATAGCCTAAAAGTAAATTGTCACCTTTAGCAAACAAGAATGTGGGTAATGAACACAAGGACTGAAAAAGAGTTGGAGACAAACATCACCGTTTTCGGTTCAGTTGTGGAATGGTTCGCGTATGCAATATCCATCTATGTTTATATTAGGAATTTTTGCTTGCACAATTTTTAGGGTTCTCCACATGGATGTTGCATTGACACTTTCCCTACATGACCCTTTGATTTTTATATTTGGTTTCTAAATCAGAGAAGTAATACTTGCATAAAAGAAACCCCCAACGTTCTCTTCCTTTTTGGTGTTTCGCAAGATTTTTTTAATAATCAAACTTCAGATAAAATTACTAAAAAGTGAAATTCACAGACAAGAAATACTTTAATTAAATATTGTGTAAAATGAACATTTTATACAGTTAAATATCTGAAAAAAATGTACAGATAAAACAATCTTATTGTAGGGTCTTTAACAGTAAGATCTACCATTTAGTGAAGCGTTCATTCTGGAGACAATGTGTGAATAGACTAACTAATCTAGAACACAAACAGATTGCATTAATGAAATAACTTGCAAATGTTTTTTTGTTTTTTAACATGTACACATGACCTCTTTTTTTTTCTTTATTTGAACCTTTCCTATACAAAATAAAAATGAGGCTTTTTTCTTTTTATTTTTATTTTTTTAAAAGTGTCTAGATTTTTCCCATTTAGCTCAGCCTATCGGCTTTTTTTATAACGTAAATGTGCAAAGCATCTCAAGTCCGTGTCACGCCATAGCTTCCACTATTCGACAACACATTGTTAATATGCGTTTTGCCTAGAAATTAAAATAAAATGTCTCTCCTTTTTGGGTAGAAATTTTTTAATTCTGCTGCAGTTTGCAAAAGTTTTCACACCGCTGTAATAGCAATGCCTATAGTGCAAAGAAAAACAAAAGAAATATTAACCTGTCCAACACCTTTTACAAACTACGATTTTGGCACTAATAAGTTGTATTGATTACCAAGGACTTCTTTCCAATTAAAAAGTCTCAGCTACTGGGACTGGCTACAAAAGATTTCCATTAAAAATATATAAAAAGTTGAGTATTACCGTGACTTTTGTATGAAACCTATAAACAGTGCATGAGTTTTGGGAGTGCAGAGTGCAGCAGAAGACAGATGCAGAAAAGGAGTGACATCATTTTATACCAGGATTGTGCTTTTTTTTCTCTATTTCATTGTTCGTTTTACACCAGAAATCATCGTTGTGATGTGATGATCAGAAATCATGGTGTAAGCCTGTGATAAATAGCACAAAATATTTTTTTTTATTTTTCTAAAGAAAATAACTTTAAGGCATCAGAGAAACTAATGTGGCAAACTTTTTTTTTTTTAATCAAAATATCAGTTGTGATTTTTATATTTTCGGCCTCTGAATTTGTCCAGTAAGCACTTTTTTTTTTCTTTTTATTTTAACTATGTGGCAAGTCTTATGAGTGGCAGCTAAAATGATTTTTACATTCTATAAAAAAAAAAAAAAAATTAAAACAAAAAACAAACAAAACAAAAAAAAAATAAAATAAACATACAACCGCGAAGCCCATCGTATTCGTGGTTGGATAATCATGCACATTTTGTTCTACTAATATTAATTACAGCCATGTGGCACAATTTTTTGTTTTTGACTATACAACAAACAACTTTTATTCCAAAAAATCATTTGTTCAGATAACTTAAAAATAATATAAAAATAAAGAATGAATTTGACTTTTTCTCAAAATAAAAAACAAAAACAAAAAAAAAGGACAGAAAGTTTAAACAATAGCACATTTCTGAAAGTACAAATGAAATTTATGGACACCATGATTCATTAAAAAGAACATACAGTATGAAGGCAACCTTTCTTGGCTTAATGCTGTTTTTTTCTCAGCACGTCAACACCAGCCCAACGTAAAAAAAAAAAAAAAAAAACAATAATTATAATAATAATAATACATACATACAAGAACAAAAATAAAACAATGGAAAGCAATATACAAAATTTCAAAGATAAATACAATATTTATAATTGATATGTTACAAAATAAATTCCCTTAGTGACTGCAAGTGTTCACGTGAAAGAAAGTGTCAAGATTATTTTACTCCCTATCGAAATTCATAGGGAATAAAATAGGCTCTCAAATATTTTAAGTGGATCTGGAAAAAAAAAATTCAAGACAAGTGTATAAATATTTAGCTACAACTTTGGCAAAATCACAAAAGTCTACAATTTTATAACCACATACAAAACACATTAGGGAATAAGGTTCTAGAAGTCAAAAGGACAATTTTCTGGTACAAGAAACATAGACTTCACAGTAGCCTAAGAATGCAATAGTATACAGTGCGAGCAAGAAGTTGAAAAAAATGATGCAGGTCACACTTGCTTAACAGGAAGCTCTAGCAGTGGAAGTATATTGGAACCAACAGACAGTAGCATCTCCCTCTGTCAGTGTGCTTGTTGAAGGCAAGAGAATTCAATATCAAAGTTACAATTCCTAACTACAATAAGTTACAAAGTTCCATTTCATTAAGATGAAGTTAAGCAATGATAAACCCTTTCCCCGCCCAAGTTTCCCCTTTTACCCCTCCCCCCAAATTTAAATGATTCATATATTTTTATTTTTTTCCAGTTTGATGGCTCAAACCTCCTTGGCCCCCTTTTTCACCACAAAAAAATATTTCACATTATAGAGATACACAACCATTGTGAGTCCAATAATGAGTACTCGAAAAATGTTCTGAGGCATTTTTCATCAGTGTTTCATGATAATTCGGAACGGTGCATCCACAACGCTTTTGTCCCAACATAGAGCAAGTACTAGACATAGCCAAGACATAATCAGAAACTTTGTACAAAATAGGCGTCGCTTTTTTCCCCATCTTCTTCAGGATTGAGAAAGGTGAAAAATATGAGAAAAGTTCAGTCGACAAAATGGAATTGTTCATGAAGAAGTCGATCTTTTTGCAGGTCGAGTTCTAGTAAGTTCAAATAAAATCTTTGTAAAACAAAGAGTTTGTAGCATTTTGCTTCTCGGTGGTTTTTGTTCTGAAGAGACTGGTTTCCGTCAGTACTCCTTAATACACTAAATGTGTCCCCTGAAGCTTTCTTCTGAAGCTTGATGCTACAAGCAAGTAGACAAAAGTGACTTTACATTGGTGGAACTACAAGACCCGACATAGCTAGAAGAAAAGAGGAAAGATTACATTAGCTTAACAGGCCTACACGTTCTCTACTTTTCAGTGAAAGTCCTAAAGATTGAATGAATATTTTAGAGGGGAGTCTACTTTTAGTTTTTAGTTTTTCAAATTTTATGTTTCTGTAAGCTGATTTGCAGAATTTTGCTGCCATTTGGTTTTAATTTGCAGATGTATTGGTGACTTTGATAGATTTTATACCCTATAGAGTTAAGGTCCTCATAAACGCATACAACCAATTTGTTGCCGGAGAGATAAGCTGCAGCCAGAGCAGTCTGGCTGCGACTTACCCTCCCCATAGAGTAACGTTCGGCTGTGCTGAACGTTCATGTGTATGAGCAAGACGGGAGAGATAACTTGACCAAACCGTCGTTCAGCCAACAGTTATTAAAGGTGCATGGCCACCTTTATTCTCCAGTTTTGGGGGGAAAAGTGTGGGATTGAGAAATTAGAGGCAGTAGTCCAAACTACTTCATGATCTGGGTCTACTGATCTTGTGGGACATGCTCACCAGTGGGATTCAACAGAGCCTATAAACATAGTCTGTGGCATGTGACTGCCCTTAGATTCTTACATTGGGATGTTTTTGGATCTTTGGAAGCTCTCAATCTAATAAATAAGAAAGCTAATTTTTATCTTTCATTAGATACAGATAAAAATTTTGGTCATGTTTGACCATCTACACAATTTTCTGACAGAAGTAAATTTACAGACTGTATGCTTAATCTTGGCTAAGGTCATGGATAAGGATTAGGCCCATCTCCATGTATCATGAATTTATCATAACATTAAATTTTTTCAATATTTTGGTTCATTTCCAAAAGTGTGAACCCTAAAGGTAAAACAGCAGATGAGATGAGCCCAACTCAAGCATGCTCAAGTCTTATCAAAGTTGGATGCGATCCTATGGAGTCTAGGAAAACATGGATACAGCCTCTTCCTGTATCTATTTTTTCCCAGACTCCTCAGGGTCGCATCCAACTTCTTCAGCCACCGGTAATCAAATGCCGAGTGATCAGACTCAAACATGCTTGAGTTGTGCTCATCTCTAATAGACACTCTGAGGGGCATTTATGAAAACTGACATATGAGTACGCTGGTCTTAAACTAAGCCCTGTCCCCTTTTTCCTGGCTGTATTTACTAAGAGGCACACGCCTTTTAGCAAACCTGGCCAGCTCTACGCAGCGAATCTACACCTGCTCCTCACCCTGCGATGCCTACACATCCCCCCGACCTTGCCATGCCCCCTGCCCGCCCATCAGGCAAGTGGGGGATACGACTGGCATACATCAGGGAGAAGGGGCAAATTTGCGCCTTTTCTCTGGCATACGCCAGAGGCGCAATGATAGTACATGTTACCCTCTATGCCTATGAGAGAATATCTCCATAATAATGACATTCATGGGACCATATGGCAGTTTCCAACATATTATTTATGATTAAAAAGGCATGGATATATAGTCTTTAATCACTATATTACAGATCCATAGAACACAGATCTATAATACAGCCATGTGCGTGGGCTTATGGTCCTACGGGGATAAGGTGGTGCCCAACCATAAGGCAGCATAAGAACAAATATCTGCAAATCATCTTACTTTTTTTATTTAAGTAATATGCATTAAAAATAGAGAAATTGGCGTGGAGAAATTGGCGTCTATTTTACGCTGCTAAACACCTAGGCTAATGTCTTAAGTCTTATAATGTAACAAAGAAGAAGGACATTTAAGCAAGGAGAGTGTTCTGACATTTTGGTGCAAAACACCCTGCCTCCCACATATGATATTTCTCTTAGCGTTTTGCTAATAGCAAACAGTGGCCCAGACTCCCAGGAGACTGGTCATGTTGACAGCTGAAAAACAACATGGTCAGTACTGGTAATGTCAGATGAAGCCAACTCACTCACCAGCCAGGACCAGACATTTCTCTAGTTCTAAATTAAAATCTTATGAGCCAGGGCTCTTTTTATTTTCTTACTGCTCTGGCCCCTCGGGAGAACCTGTTTTTTGATATATATATATTTTTACAGAATTTTTTTTACGCTTTATCATGCAGAATTATTAAGAAGAAGAAGATCCCTAACCCTACAAATCCTAATAATGAAACGAGGTTGGAGATGAACAATTGCCATCAATACATTTTTGCCTTTCTTTCATTAAAACTTATTTTTCCCCTCACTAATTTATGTGTAACATTAATAAATTTGCTTATGTAGTGATCTAAGCTTCAATTTCTCAGTTCATTAATCCCAACAATATTAATTTGTTTTAGGAATACTGTTACCAGTTTATGGCTGATAAGACTTATGTCTCGCATGTATACAAATTTACTCTAACGTTGGATAGGGGAAATAATTATCGTTTGGCACTTTGTGAGAATCGTAATAATTGTTATTGAAAAATGGGCCATGTTTAGCATTTTCCGCATCCAAAAATAAAGTGGTTTATTAATGTGCCACATAGGAGCTTAATATGGACTAGATGATTTTCTAATCAGATATAGGATGGAGAAAGAGCAATTAAATGCAAGGAAGAAGAGTGTTGGTGATAGATTCAATCTCTTTTCCCGTGGAGATATATATATGTTTTTCTTGTGAGGGTACATTACATATATTATAAATCCACCTATTTAAAGGTGTTGTCCCATAAAGAAACCCCTGGCATTTGGTTATAATTGACAATGGAAACTTCATCCAGACATTTAGACATTGAAGTGACCACTAGTATCAAATAATGGACATCCATGTATTACATACATGGGTTGGATATGCCAGTGCATGAGCTATTTTTGGTTATTGGCTCCATGGTAGGGGATACAGAGCAAATGACCACTCTGTAGAAATACACCTTCAATCGCTGTTGGCTGAATGTTATTTCAGCCAAAGCTATCTCAATGCCCCCATACGTGAATGTTCAGTTGATGTGTTCCCCATACGTGTTTGGCTTACCCCTGGAAAAAGATGGGGTAAGCCAAAACCCAACATGCCCGATCCTTCTGTCTCCCCCAACAGATAATAGTCAGGAGGTCCCCCCCATACACTTTAGACAGTTGAGATAGTTCCAGACTAAAGTGTATTTCATGGGAAACAGTTATCTTTCTGTTCTAAAGGTTCTACTTTTATCCATTTTTAAATTTATAAATTCATACAACATTTTAATAAAAAAATTCATAAAACTTTACAGATATCTATATTAAATAATTAATTGGTTCATATTTATGAAGCACCAGGCACCTACACATAAGAAAGGCTTGGATTTCAAGACAAGGATTCGTTTTTTGTTGGGTCATGGGGGTGTTATACAAGCTAATGCAAAGGAAGAGGAGTAGTTGCCCATAATAAGCAGTCAGGTCTTTACTCTTCCAAAAATCTGTAATCAGACTGATCAATGAAGGCAATTCCACTGTTTATATTTGCATTGGCTCTTACATGTCTCCTCCATTGACTCCATTGGTTCCCCAGTGGGAATTCTTTTGAAATTTGATTGCTTTGGCCAAGAATTTTTTTCAAAATTTTTAAAAATTCCTGTGTGTAGGTTCTGGGCGCACATTAAGCAACTGAACTGGGACATCATGCAAGTCAGGATAAGGACTCTATCATTATATCTATTGATACTATGGTTTTATTGTACATACATTTTGAATCATGAAGTCTCTGGTGTTTTGTGCCATTCTCAAAGCAAACGCCCAATGGAAAAAGGACAGAGATGCCACTTCCTATACATGTAGTATACCCTCCCCAACCATCTTCCTCTCCAGATTCTACATTTAAAAATATTTTGAGAAATAACATATGTTCAGACTGTTACTCAGATAGAAATTATCGCTGTGTTTTTGGATACAGTGTTTCTTTAAGAAGTCAATATTCACAATACATAGTAATTTTATATCAGGAACATAAATCCTATAGGATTTTTCTTTTTAGGAATAGTTTTTTTTTGCCACATCAATTGTTATTAAGCTTTTTGTGAATGGTTAGTTTTTCAAATGTCACATTTTAGACCATTTATGTTTAATTTATACTGATTTAAATATCTTTTATTCCATTCTACTGGAAGGAGGGAGGGATGTTGGTATTTAGTAAAATAACAAACATCTCAATTTTTATGAAACATTAAAAGATGAAAATGTCTCACATTATGCAGCACTGGTTCTAGCTTTACGAATTTCAACATTTTTGGAATGTGGTAGTATAATACATGTCTGAAAAATAAGAAACATACTTGATATATCTTACAGCATTGAACACTATCATATATATCATGGACGGTCAAGACTCTAGTGAGAAATTTTTCAGACATTTAGAAAATTGTGGCAAGGAAATGGATTCGTATGTAAGGGAATCAAGGAATGGCAAAACATCAACACATCACCATGATAGCTAAAAGATACGGGAAACCATGGATGGCTTAATTTATGGCAGAGAAGTAGCGGAAGATATTTCTATGCCATGATTTAACTGCTGATGATGTCATTTTCACCCATTTATGATGATGTCATGCTGTATGGAATAATGTAAACAACAAAAATATACTCATTACTAAATCGGTGTTGCTGGCATGAAAAATCATTGCGCACACCTTTTGTACAAGAGGGACCCATATACTCCTCTAGCAGTGCAGACATCGTGTCAATTGCTAGATCTGGGTACTTTGTTGCCAAGCCAATGTTATGCATTACATCAATGGTGTCAAGCAGAAGCATAGTAGGGCCATGTTAACCCAACTTCGAAATGATGGACTTTTTTTGGACAGCCGTCATTTAATGCCAAGAAATGGCCACAATTAAGGAGCATGAACACTATTTGCAGATAACTTTTAACATTAAATTACAGCTGTCCAAAAATGGCCTTCGTTTCGACGTTGTATGAATGTAGCCTAAAGTTTGTAAAAAAAGTATTGGCAACAAGGCAGCCCATTGGAGTTCATTAGACTGGCGGACTACCGTACCAGAAATGAAATGGGTTTAGGTAGGGGATTTAGTAGTTTAATCAAAGTTTTCACATGAGCTGAAAGTGGTTAAATTTCAACAAAAAAAAAAATTCTCATTTGAAGCTCAACTCACCTTGAAGTCCATTACCATTTGCACTAGTGCAGGATGGTGGAGGGGAAGCTTGGGGCCTGACGACTGGAGCGAACGCACTCTTTTGTTTTACTGCAGAGATGACATTTGCAGGTGAGAATGAGAAAATGCCGTGTGTACTGCTACAGTTTGAAGGGAGGGTGACCGAGGAGGCTGCCATTGTAGGACTTGACGGTACTACTGCAATAAAGCAAAAATAATCAGAACTCAAAAGAGTTTTGTTGTTGTTTTCTACTTCTCTCATGGCAAAACATAAAAAGAGACTTTAATGTTCTTGCCTTATGAGGTTGGGAACAGTAAATAAAGTAAAAAAAAATAATAATAGTGCAAAATAGAAATAAATGAAAATTATGGAATGGCCGTTTTCTCAACATGGAAATCTTCGGGGAGGGGGGGTTCTAAAATGGATGCTCCCATTGTAGGGATCTGCTGCTAATATAGGCTTATGGTGCTAAGGTGCTATATCTCATGTGAGGACAATCCTTGGTCCAATCTTGGTTGTCGTAGTGGTGCCAAATGTTTGTAGCTTCCAAGTGTATCTAACTCTTTGGTCTCTAAGTTAAAGTACAAATGGAAGGGCTTTGGCTAATAGTTGGGTCCTTCTGTTGCTCCTACTAGACACGATACTGTATAAAATATACAATGATGTGTCATGTAAATGGATCGCAATGAGCCACACTCACACTGTCCACACAACATTCTTTCTATCAGCATGGCATGAGAATAGTAAGAAAATCCTCCACAAATTCCTTTTTTTTTGTAGAGTAAGCACCACATCACTAATGTGACACTGTATAGGTGCATATTATTATTATTATCCTCCAACATTTATGTCGTTATTTCAGTTGTCCAGAATGTCCAGCCTTCAGTCACCCATCCTTTTATCCAGTAACTCAAAAATTGCAAAAAAAAAATTTAAAGTAAAAAAAAAAATTAACTGAAACTGAAAACAAATAATAAAAAAAGCAACCAAATTAGAAAATAGCTGAATGCAGAAGAATTAAGAAGAACACTCACTGCCATAAGGAGAGTTGGCGGATGAGCCGTTGAGGAACCCAGGTGAGCCAGGAACTCCTAAATTGGGCATTCCAGTGTTTCCATACCCATTCATGCTATTGCTGACTGTGTTGTAATTGGACTGCTGTGGGGTACTGCTGGGAACGTATCCTCGTGGTGATACACTGCTTGTATTACGACTGTAGCCTACTGTGAGAAACAGCAACCCAGCAAACAAAAGATAATGTTACTATCATTTATAATAGACACTTCTGCTTCCTTCCCCGTGAATCCACATCAAATGCTACACAGATTTATTGATCACGCATGCTTTACTTCACAATGCCTCTTACTGCCCTATCAACTGGTACGCTTTAAGATAACCTTATCACACCAGCCCTGCTTAAATCATCTGTGAGCACACACTATGTTGTTCCCTCGCAGGCTATAAGACAGCCAACAAAAGCTTTCTTCGATCCAATTGTGTCAGTTTCTTTCACGTTGCTCCTTAGTAGCAATTATCAACAGGCTTGATTCCTGGTTTGTACCAACATAGAAGATGAACTTTCAGCCTTTTCGAGACCTTCAAATGCCACCACTGACAAGCAACAACTTGTTTGTTCCACTGATTTCCTCCTAAAAGGCTGTTTTTTTTTTTAAAAGGTTGGGTGGCGCTCCCCCTCTAATGACTTCTATATTCCTACATTAAGTTACTTTAGACCCTTACCTTTTACCCATATCTATCTTTTACATCGAGACAGCTAATTACGACTTCTCAAATGTCATAACAAGTGCCAACATAGTTACTCTATGCATCTAAGAATGGACAAAACAATACATGGCTACTTCTCGAAGGCGTGACGGTAAGGATCATTGACCAGTCACCAACATGAATAGGTATTAAGTAAGCACCATAAGCAGTACATGAACTTGGGTCTTGCGTAACCACATACCTTGGTCATTAGCTTGCGATGTCTCTGAAACATTAACTGCTAGCTGGCTGCTGAACGAGTTTACTCCCATCATGCCGCTGTGAGATGGAGTGTTGGCAAGCGAGGGGATCTGGTTGTGATTGCGTGGCACACTGTATAATGCTTCAGCAATGTCAGCTGCTCGTTTCAGGATTATCTCCTACACAGCAATAATTGGAGACATTGTTACCAATGTAATCATACGTGTTTGTCTCAACAGCCATCAAATATAGCTTCTACTAGTTTGGACCTATCAGAAGTATGGAACAGTCGGTAAAGAGGCCACATCATTGTATTGTCTCGCTTCCTCAAAAGACACAGGAATATATTACAGTACGGCATAGGAACCGGACCTATTCTAAATAAATCTGTCAGTATATATACATTTGTTTCAGAGCAATGGCATGACTGTTACAATTTAGTCAAATATTTTCTCTTGCCTCTACTTGGCAGGTTTACTGCAGGCTTTGCTATTAGTCACTGTATATTTTGGATCCAGTTCAAGGTTACTCTCTCGTCTTAATGATTGCTTATGCTTTTGGCACCTTACACCTAATTGTCATTTCTGATAGGAAAACGAGCTCTGAGAAGAAAAACGGGAAAGACGAAGCTTTTCTTTCCCCCCTCGGTGCTTCTCATCACATTACACTGCCCTTAAGGTGGCTGGCAAAGGCATACATTGCAAATAAGATTGTATTGATATCTTGCCAGGCCATGCACACTGTGGCTCTCTAAATTGCGTATTCCTGAATGGATTTTCAGAGATGCATTAATGACTTGCCTGGTTGTTGTGTGGCATTCCGTACAAGGCTTCAACGAGGTCTGCTGCTCTCTTCAGTAATACTTCCTATAGGAGACACAAGAGGAGAAAGGTGTTCGTGTTATTGTTAGCCGGGGCTAAAACGGTGACACAAGAGCAAAAGGTCAAACAACACTGGATACTGGGTCAAGGTGATTATGATAAGACTCAGGGTAGGTATTACGCAGATAGGAAGGAATTAGATTTTCGTTGTCGATACGTTTTGCGGCTTCGAGACCAATACAGATGGTTGCCTATTAATAATAAAGCCTTTTTTTTGGAATCCATCTATTCACTAGTGATTGACTACAATGGCTGTTCGGGGCCCATATCATATTGCCGCAGTGATGAATTAGTGAAATAAATGCTGAAGATTTAGCGATGGAGTCTTACGGGTATTAAACAAACAAACACATGGCGGAGATATGAAAGGCGCAGGCAGCGCGGGCACTTGTTAATTCCTAGCACTTTAGTGGCGAAGAACAATAAGTAATTTTCCATATCTTAATTAAATTGGCAAACTCCTTAAAGACAACATCTCACCTCTAATTCATGCTCGAAATTTGCAAGTGAGTTCAATGCTTATTCCTCTTTATTTTGAACAATAAAGTGAATTAACTCGGGTTAATCTAGTTTTTTTCATAATGACATTAAGAAATTTTTCAATTAACCTCTTTGACTGTGCGCTGTAAAGGACTTCATAAATGGCTTCACATTCAGAGACTAGAGTGCTTTTGCCTAGGGGTACAGATGCACCGAGTTTGTCTTACCCGCGCCTGCATGCCTACCTTCCACTTTACGATGGTCGGGATTAATCTATAGTTTACTTAATTTTAACTAGGAAGCTCTTGTATTTGACTACTTTTCCCCTTAGAGGATGCTGGCATCATTTACGAAACATTTATTAGAGTCAAAATTAAACATAGTGATGTGTTGTGACCCTGCCGGGGCTTCGTAAAGTAAACACAGGTCCTTTAAAGTGCATATCATGTGGGATATCTAGGGCATGAAGAATATTTTTGTCATTGTTTTCTAGAATATCAATTAGTTCTAAACTTGAACAGACCTATTCTCTGCAGGTCTTATGTCGGCCTCAGACACTACGACAAATCTGACCAATCACAAGCAGGAAAGTAATAGCTGTACTTCCAGTCGATTGGCTAAAAGATTTATGAGACATCTTTAACTACTTTTGTCAATCAATAGTCATTATCCCTGTTACCTTTAGTAATTGGACAAGAACTAACCACGTGTGACCATGTAAATTTTTGTATATTATATTGCTAGCAAAATATGGGTGTTCATTGGCAGATGGAGGAGGGATTTGGAAGGCCCATTGTTCAGGTATTTAGAACAAGTATATGTCTACTTTATTATTTTTGTCATCCTTCAGCATTGCTCATACAAAGA
>NC_091461.1:26704396-26714396 GCF_027789765.1 Dendropsophus ebraccatus
ATGCTAAAAACTCAGAACTAGCTCACAATAACAGCTCGTAAGAAGCAGGATTAATACAAAATATGCATTTCAAGCGTCATCCGAAAGCCAAGGAAAGGATATAAGCACCACTTCAATGCCATAGATCAGAATCCGTCCCTATGCAATGTGATTCATGTGCATAAACAACATCGGCAGCTTTTGTCTGGTGCATTTAAATGAATAGTCCCTCTAGATATTAATATGTGGACTTCATTTGCTCGCTTGCTAAGTCAGGGACTTATAACAAAACCTTTGTAAACAAAAGATTAAACTGAATCGAGCTTTAGAAAATGAAAGGAAAACAAGAGTCACATAATCACAGATCAGAGTGGGGCTGGTTAGATGGAAATCACTACAGGCTACTGGAGTGGAAAATGTTTAATTGAACTATTTCATTATGCAGGAAGTTTATGTTCCCCTCGCAGAATCGAAATACTTGTATCGCCGCCCCCCTCCTTATTTCTTTAAGAAGTGTTACCTTTGATTTATTCCACCACGATGTACAGAAACTCTGCTTTTGCAACGATTGGGCTTTATTGCAGGATATTTCCGGAATCAAGAGTAACTACCGATCAATCTTTACAATAATAAAAAGACGGCCAACGTTTTATTGTATTTCATTCTAATTTTGCATTAAAACACTCTGAGCAGCCTTCCCGTTATCTGCACAAGGTGAAGAGAGGCATTCGGTCTCGTTTTCAGGCAATGGATTTAGCCCATCTTTGAGACACTTTATGCCTTGTACCTCGGCTATGTAAATTGAGGCTCAAAATGAATAGGATGAATATAAGTGAATGTAAGTCAACGGCTTTTGTCATGTCAGAGCTATTCAAAGCTTGCATGCATGTGTTGTTTTTTAATAAAGGGGGGTAAGATCTTGCCACACACCTATAGTGGCAGGTTATCTCCTCTAAGAACACAAGGATCAGGCATGTTGAAATCCAACTACTCAATCCTTCTCCTCTAACGTTACATGTCGAAGGAGAGTCAAGAGGCCACCATACACATTAGATGGCCAACCAGATCGGCCAAAATTGTCAGATAAGGCTTATGTTAATCTAATGTGTATGGCCAGCTTAATCCCTCTCTATTAATACCAATATTGGACTAAAACATTAATAAAAGGTCAGGAAGTTGAATTTAAGAAATTTGTTTCTTAAGGTGGCCATACCATCAGCGGAATGATTGCTTGGACAACAGTTATCTCTCCCAGCTTATTCACATACATGAACATTTGGCAAAAGTTCATGGCATGGGGAGGCATAAGCTGCAGCCAGACAGCTTTAGTGCTGATTTATCCATCTGAGAACAATTGGGTCAGTGTTGAAAATCCACTGTGGAGGAAGGAGGGCATACACCTTATACTGTTGGACAAACCTGGGTTCGAATGACTTTAGTATAAGGTGTCTTACAATTCTTAAATGGAAGTAGGAGTCACCTGAATAATAATAATATTACCAATGTCCAATGATGGTGCTCCAATGTCTATACCTCATCTTCTTGGGAGTGGAATGCTATGGATTTTTAGGTATTGGGTATAACAGATTGATAGTATCTATTCAACATATACACTTAAGGAATTAAGGAAATAATATTGTATCACCAACCTTTGGTAACCTCTCAGGATCTCCTGGATGCCTTGGAATAACTTTTTGTAACCTCTGGAATCCATAGTCTATGGTTGGTTCATTCAGTGCTGCAAAATAAATTATTTCTCGATTAGCATTATACAGCCTACATTTTATTACAACCATATATACACATTGACTAGAATATAAACATACTAAATCATATAACCCATAATACTAACTCCGAAAGGTAGCTTGGAAAGACCCCATGTGTAGTCCGCCTCTATACCCCCAGGCACCATGCCTCTATAGGAAGTTATACTGGACCACTCGCCCTATGTAACTGAATAGAGGGTTTGCAAAATGACCTCTATCCTTGGTAATATTTCAATAAAAATTGACTTTGTAAGCAAATAAACAGAATAAAAAGCAAGAACGTGCAAGAAAAAGCTCAAGGCAAGATCAGCAGGTCATACACAGTATTGCATATAGACATGATATGATGGCTATATCAAACAGAGTATTCCATACTAGCAGCAAATTTATGGCTAACTGGCAATTATGACATATGCCCCGCTATTGCCTGTTTCAGATTTATCCCTGTGGTCCTTTTTTGTCTAGCATATTGCCTGAGCACAAACTAGGCAGGAGGTGCACTTAATCTTGCAAAGCTTTAATAATCTGTGAATGGCTGACTACAAACTGATGTAAGGCACTATCATTCTACTGCTGCAATCCACTAGCCTGGTGAAATTGCAGGCCACAAATAGTAATTAATCTTCCCCCCCAACCCCCTCAAATTGTAATTTTGACTATGAACTGCGCTCGGTCGTAAATCAACGCTATACGCCGCTGTGTACAGTGCATGAATCATGATCGTGAGTGTGTTAGACTCCACACATTGTGTTTAACAAGCTTTAGAAGAAGTCGTAGGGTTTTATTATAGCACCGCCAGACTCAAACAACAACAGCAAAAAAACAAGCCTGAAGGCCAAAGCGCGAGAGTTGAGATAAAAATACTTATTAGTGTATATTACTGGGTAATACTGATATCATTTTTATCCCGGTAACTCTATAGTGAAAAGTGAAACATTCATCAAAGCCTGTTCTTGTTTTCTGACATAAGAATACGTCTCGGATTACTTAGCGCTCAACTGGAAACTGAAGCCAACCGTGGGTGCTTAGGACCTATCACTCAACCTGATCGCTGGGATAATGGATCGGTGCCTGTTACCTCCACTTGGGTTAAACTTTTACAGAGTCTTCACATGTCCCAATCAATTGGACCTCTTACGCGAAAAGATGTATGGCCGACGACCAATGATTTTTGAGGTCCATACTATCCAATCAGCCAACAAAGAAACTTTTGCTTGTTCATCGACTAATAGGTAGCCATATTTTACTGGACAATATAATCCTGATCGGCCAATAATCACTCTGTGTAATAGGGTCCTTGCTGAGACTTGCCACAATTACAGACATTGATTAGGATTGGAATGGTTTTATAGGGTTGACTGTTTAAAAGGGAGCTCCTCTTACCTAATATCCAGAGTAGAGAATTTTTCATAATGGAGGACCCTTTAGATTGCCTGGACAGCTCATTGATTTCAATGAGAAACATGTAATACTTAAAGCGAATGTACCATTGTTGCACATGAATAGAACGTCGCTGGCATGGGGAAGCCGGTGCCACGGTCCTTTTTTGAACTGCGGCCTGCTTACCACGCATGGCCCGGGTTGAAGCACTGGAGGTGGGCCAGCCTGCCCCCAATGGGAGGAAACCCCCTCCCCTCTGTGACGGGGACCGCGGTATGCGGAACCAAAGGTATGCGGAACCATTCATGTGCAACACTTAAAGTGGATGTACCTGATGGTACATTCACTTTAATTTCCCATGTAGGGGAACTGAACACTACCTGCTGGGTTCCTCTGCAGAATACAGCTCAATGTTGGTGGTCTAAACAGTAACCTACGATTGGCATCTGATCAGTGTAACATTCGTACAAAAAGACAGTGGACAACCCTTTTAAGAACTTATTTTAAGTCGAAGAAGCTCAGCAAATGCTGATTCTTAGCCTACAACCAGTTTCACCTTGTAAAGGATGGTGAACTTCAAAAACGCAAAACAAAATTATTAGCTATGATGACTAAAAAGTGTCGGATCTATTTGTCTAAACAATTGAGCGTTCATCTTGTGAGAGTCGTCTGTTGTGTGCACTCGATAACATGACAGAAAGTTGAAGACTGCAATTTGATTTGACATTCCATCATGTATTCCGGAGACAAAGGTCCACATAGGAATGTGAAGTAAGACATTTTCTTGTTAATAAAGAATTGATCCAATGTATTGATTTTACATGACACGGCTTTTTCTGCGATTTCGGCCTCCTTTTTTTTCTTCTCTTCTGCTTATGTCTACAGCAAATGCAAAAGGCTTTTCAAAAATATCTTGGCATCTGTGACATGGCAGAAGTCCTAAGTCTCTGTGATGCATATTCCATATATATAGGACCCACTTCATAATCAGGTCATTAATCTTCACATGCTGTCAACGGTGACTGTGTGGACAATTTGTCATGTCAGTACCTGCGGCCTACGCTGGTGTGCACGTCCACAGTCTTATATGACATTTTGGACTTGGGCGAAATATTTTTATTTGATAAATAAAAAAATTCTTACGGAGACATCAATTGATACTGATTTAACATTGCCAAAAAAATCCGTCAGATATTTATTTTCATTTAGTACAAAATCAGTCCAGAATATATGGAAGTTCACATAATCTGCCCCATTGGCTTAGGGAACTGGGGGGAAGGGAGTTGGGTAGTAAGGTGACCCCTACTCAGGGCACTTTTTATGATTGCTTTCTTTACATAGAGTTCAGACAGACTACCTACTCAGACCATGCATTTTGGTATTGTTCCGAAAGTCCCTAAGGAAACCATAAATATACACTGGATGGACAATCAACACAGACTATGAATCTGGTCTACTTTGAAGATCTGGACCCTGAGGACCATTAGCTCAGACCGAAAACCAACTCCAGACCATGAATATTGGCATGATGCTAGATCTGGACCCTAAGAGGATCCTAATAGGCCAGATGGCCAACCCTCTCAGAATATGAATTTTGGTATGGTTCCACATCTAGACCGTAATAGGGCCATAAAAAAAAAAAAAAAAAAAAAGTTTTTGGACATTGGCTATAATATTCTCTTTAAGTAGTAGATCTAGTTTGCACCCTTCAATAAATATGCATAGTGAGAAAACTGACAAATTCTAAAGGTGTGCTATCGACTAAAGGTCATTTGTGCAGTTACCCGTTCATCAGTTTTTATAAATGTCCCTCTATCAGTCCGGAGGAGACAACGTGATATTCCCATGCTTTAGTAACACGCTACAGTTTCTCCTGCGTCTACCTAATTACTGTGACTGTTTGACTTAATGAAGCCGGCATGATGAAAGGTGGTCAAGGAAAAGATGGATGGCTTCATGCTATTGATTTCATGCAAATGTTAGTGACAGGTGATAGAAGCTTTAATGCAGGTTTTATGACTCGTAATAACTATAGGCTTTCATCTCAGAACAGATATTTCCATACGTTTGAGAAGCACTTATGGAGCCTTCCTTTTGTAAATGTAATTGAGAGTGTCATCAGGGCCTGTCTGTAGATTCTGAACGTGTCACTTCACATGGTAACGGAGGGTATGACACTATCAGTCATTGTTATTGCAGTCTGATTTCATGTCATTTATAGGCTTTATATCTGTGTACGATTGTACACTGTGATGGTACAGTAGTGTTTTAACACATTTCCTACGACTTCAATAACCATATTACAAATAGGGTTTTTTTTTTACCCCTAAAATGGATATTTTCCTCTTCCATAACATTTGTTTACAAGCATAGCCGCTGATGTACAGACTATTAGTAAGGGGCCTTGGAGAACATGGGATGGATCTTACTGCAAGGTCACTCCAACCCTCTCTCCAGCATAGAGAGTGGAAGAAATAAGTATTGGGTTCTCCTGTCTAATGTGGGGCACTAAGTGGGCCACCTTCTTGTGATTAGTGGGGGTCACCCACAGTCACCCACCAATAAGCCACTTATTATTTGAGCTGAGCAACTCTACAATAAGAATCCCCTAACCCGAATCCAATGAATTGGCTGTCAACTTATTTATTCTTGTAAAAGACAATCCCCTTTCAAAGTGTTCCGATTCCCTTTAAAAGTCCGGAATAAGATGATCTTATTCCAGACTTTTTTCCGGAAATCAAAAGACTTGGAATGTCGGAAGACTTTTAGGAGGGTAAATGAGTCAATGGCCAATTCATTGGATTTGGGTTTGGTGATTCTTACTGTAGAGTTCCACAACTCTAGTGATAATTGTTTCCTTGGTGGTTTTCTGACCACTAGAGTTTCTAATGCCCCTATTACAGCAAACGTGAAAGTGCAGGGGGGAGGGGGCTGCCTGGGCGTTTTAGTAAATTGTCCAGGCAGCCCATACAAGATAGCGGCATTGCCAGGCTGATCGTTTGTGTTTCAGCCTGTTGAAAGGCAACGATCAGCCAACATCATGCACAAAGTCATAATTGTCCGCAATGGCTGATATTGGACGAATATGGCTGATAATCACTTTGTATACAAGGGCCTTAACTCTAGTGATAATTGTCTCCTTGGTGGGTTTCTGACCACTGGGATCCTCACTAATCACAATAGAGGAGTCATGAGTAGCCCACATTAGAATGGATAGGTGGTCGAATATGCACACTCAAACTCTATAGAAAAGAATGCAACAGACCAAATTCATATCTGACAGCAACAAGAATTTTTTTAGTGCATAATATATTGTCAAAGTAAATTCACCAAGACACTCATGCCCACCTGAAACTTGTAACTCGACAGAGCTGCAAGTCATAGAGTCGCAGAGAAAAAAAGGAACTTAGATCTTCCACCCTGCTGCTTGACAAAATGAGGAGGAGAGGAGATTTCACTGGCAAAATCTTCAAGTGAAGTAGGAAACATAAGACCTTTTCCACACATCTAATAAATCCTGAGTGTGTCGAGTTTACAAGCCAAGAGCCCAGCAGAGCCAGGGCAAGGCACTGGCACGTCCCAGTCACACAGTACTGAGCTAGGCCAATCAATACCACTTTCCTGTTTTAGAACTGGGTAATTATGAGGTGGAGAGATTGCCTGACCTTTCACCTGAACTGCATTACTTTGCTGATATTAAGATAAATTGCCTGATTTTGGGTAAACATATGCTGCAATTCAAACTGTCAGCACTGGTTTGCTCAGGGATAATTTGTATTGATCTCCCAGCGTCTTCCCAATTTTGCTTACTGACCTCGTGGATAATTAGAGAAAGGAGCCTTGGGTAACTTAAGAGTCATGGCTGAAGAAGAATTACATGAAAGAATACAGCCGACTGTGTTTATAATAATATATGAAGGCTATGCACTGTATGGCTGTATGTCTAGCTCAACAACCTCGGTATGCAAACACTATTATTAGACAGCAACTCTGAAAATTTCCATTCAGAGGGTGCCCTGTAGCTACCACTCAATCATGTGATACATAAATATTAATAAGGTTTAGGAACACATATATGCAATTTTAGAAAAGACTCGATTTCGTCTATAATTATGGCCAAGGTAGCCAATAATTGGCCAACTGGTCGAGTCCATGAATGGCTGAGTGGGCACATCTAGAAAGAAGCAAGAAGTGCTGCTCAGGAGGGGTTGGCACTATCAGGATGAAGGTGGAGAGAGATCAGGGCAGCTGAGTATACCTAATTTTTTATTTTTATTCCAGTCCATACAGAAAAATGACATTGGTGCCAGACAACCCTTTTAATGGTTGTACCCAACTAACTGATACAAATTAATTTTACAGTAGCCAAAAACTGACAAAGAACCTCCCCTGAGGGGAAAAGCACACAATAAATTATGGTTACAATTGTAACATAGTATTCTAACATATTGTTCTGCACTGTTAGACTGGAGCAATAGGGAGTCAAAACAATGCCCAAGACCATTAGTTACATAGTTTTACCTGCAATATTCATGGTTATTAACTTTATAATGTTGTCGTCCAGTTCTGAGTGCAAAATTATGCTATTACTGGAAAAATTACACGACCAATGAGATGGGCGTGGTTTCAGCTGCACGCGGTTGCTGCAATGGGGGACTATGGCCTTCATTGAATAAAATGTTGGACTTGAATACAATACGATCTATAGAATCTAGAAATTCTCTAGGAATATGCAATTCTTGCCATAATTACAGACTTATGATTTACTGAAAACAGACTAATTGGAGAGGAAAAATATATATATACTGTCTATAGATCTTTGAGCGGGGGAAGACAATTATATCATTCACGAGATGACAGATTTCCAGTGTGTTCTATCAGAAGTCATAAAGAAGGCGTCCCCTGTGAAATATCTCTATATTAACTATGCCATAAGATATTAACATTCCTCATTTAGCGGGAGGCCTTTTATCTGTTTGAAATACATCATTCGTCCTTTTCGAGATAAACTGTATTAATATCCATTTGAGCGGGGCTACTGCGGCCTAATGCATAGTAATTTTTGTTGGAGAGCTGCTATTTTAGAATAGGGAAATTACACAGCAATAAAAAGCTGAATGAACAGGGGAGCTGAAAGGGAGAGAATCACATTCCATGCCAAATGAGGCAAGCAATCAGACGGCCTCTGAAAGGAGCAGATATCCTGTTATCATATGCAGGCCAACATCCAGAGCGGGTCATACAAATAGGGACTGACATGACCAAATATACTCAATGATTCCTAGACGATGAAATAGCCTACAGCTCGAGGAGGATACATATTTAAATACTTCTGAGTGCTTCGGAGTTAATCTACATGCATTCGAGTCTTAGAGAAGAAACAAGCTAAATATTTAAGTCACTCTAGTGTACTTGGGGGATTAATCATGGCGCAATTGATAAAATTTTAACGGCATGTGATGTAGGTTCATGTCGAGGGAGCTAAAGCCAATATGGCAGGGGAAGACTGTATGAGGGTATCATCGTGAAGCAATGACCAGGAAAGGATATTATTATTATCATCTGGGTTGTCCTTTCTATATTACTTATCCATCTCATGTTTGATTGGTGGGAGTGTGACTACTGGAACTATTCTAGTATTAACATACTTTATCAGTCAATGATGTTTTATTTGTATACTGCCATATACTGCAGATCTTTAGAGAGAACATACTCTCAATTACTCTTGTCGCTACCTTTCGGTTAGACATACCTACTTAAAGGGAAACTTTCATCACTTTTAGAGAAAACATGGCTGTATCCATGTTTTCCTGAAAAACAACTTCTTTTGCATTCAAATGTCGAATGATTGGACTTGAGTATGCTCGAGTTGCACTCACCTCCCATTGGTCTTAATTGAATCATTCCTTTTTGGGTATAGAGATAGATTATTAATCAAGGCCAGTGGGATAAACAGAAGCCACCAGGGACCACCACAATGACTTGTGGTTCAGGCAGCATGGAAGTGATGACAGGTTCCCTTTAATAGGAAACCAATCAACTTTAAGATAGTTTGCATAGGAACTTGAGGCACCAGGAGGATCTTTATATGAATATAACCTATTGGGTCATAGTTAAAACCAATGGCTCAATGTGTAAGGCGGCGTAACTACCACTGTAGCTGTCATAGCAGCTACTACGGGGCCCACCACATCAGGGGACCCCATGGCCTGCTCTTGTAACACACTGGGCCCCCTGAGCTGTCATCATTTGAAGCACCAGGTGGCCAAGCAGGCCTCCCAGGATCTGCAAATGCTCCTTTAACTGAAGACACTCCTTACGAGCACTTGCAGTTATGACTATACTTGGTGGTTAGCCCAGCCATTTCTAGTTAAGCCCCTGAAGGCAACTATGCTAGGTATCCAGAAACTGTAAAATAATCTGTTTCAGATTTGGATGAAATTCGAGGCAAACTATGAGACTTTTATATTGGATTTGTGCACAATTACAACTATGGTTTCCAAAACAAGAATTGACCTTTTTTTCAGAGCAGATTCAGTGTCGGACTGGGGGCACACCAATGAAGAACCAGTGAGAAACAACATCTCAGTGAGTGTTTGTGCAGGTTCTAAAGCTGGGGCCCACCGGCCAGTCCGACATTGAGCAGATTTATAAATCCACCATGGAAACAATCAGCATGGATACCCAACTAAATCAATGAAATTTTTGCACATCAGAATATACATGAATAGTGAACATAGCCTTAATGTTATTTAACTACTTGCACAAATGCAGCTCTCCAGCCATTACCCAGAGATCCCCATCCTTCCATTTAGCTGTGTGGTTGGAAATAGAAGGGGAAAAATCTGTAATGCAGGAAGCAAGCTTCTTTTAGC
>NC_091461.1:26716896-26764396 GCF_027789765.1 Dendropsophus ebraccatus
AAAGGTAATAGCCAATAAGGGTGTGTTCACACTGAGCAAAATCGGCGGAATTCCGCCTGCCTCAGCGTCAAACAGTCTGTCTTTGGGAGGGCTCTCTTCTCACAGAATTGACATGTATTTTGGCGATTTTGCTCAGTGTGAATATACCCATAGGGCGGGTTGGGGAAATGATTGTTCATCAGATGATCAGTCATTTAAAATTGTTCAATTATCAACTTACTTCAACTTACACATCAGACATTAAAAAGGCCCCTTACTAGAGATAAGCAAACCTCGAGCATGTTCAGGTTCATCTGAACCTGAACTTACTGGTGGCTGAAAAAGTTGGATGCAGCCCTAGGGAGTCCTGGAAAACATGGATTCAGCCATGCATCTTTAGAGTTGCAAATGGATATAACGATAGCAAAATATCAATGTATGCGTACATTGACCTCATAGGTTACAATGTCTTTTGCAAATAAAATAAAAAACTTGCTAGGAATAAGAAATGGAAACGTTGTGTCTGAGCCTAGCTTAAAGCAGCAACCTATAATCCGCTAACTTGTGGAGCTGCAAAAATAAATAAATGCACTGCCAAAGAGTGATTGACATTTGGCCCGAGAACTTCTCCTGTCATGGTCAACTTGAGTGATGCTGGAAGAAGTGGAACCTAAGCTTCTGAAGACTTGGTGTACACACACTTTTATATGAATGACTGCAACTGGAAGCTGAATAAAAACCGACTGGAAAGCCTTAAGTGTTTCTGGTAGAAATGGCTGGATGTGGACCTGATGCACAGGACAGTTATATCATTGAAAGGGACAATCACTAAATCATGGAAATGTCATGTGACACTAAGTAAAGAAAAAAAAACGGTAACTGCTCGATTTTCCTGTTACACAAAGGAATTTCCTGGTGGATGGCTATTGTATTGTGCTCAAACAATTATGTTTACACTTCGGACACATGATGTTCATTTATAGCTTATTATGGTGCTAGTGTATCTACCAATCCCAGCCCCGCAGGTACGGAACACCAAGTAATAAAACCGGCTATCAGTTGCACTGACTTTGCAGTGAACACCGTGCCTTTTGGCAACATGTAATACAATATCTGAAACAGATGCTAATGTCAGATTATAACAGAGCTGAACAACAGATACTCAACACAAAGAGCTGAGACTAGCTAGGAATAAGACTAGTGGTAGCACTAAATGTAATTTACTGTCATTCGAATTACAAGGATCCCTTGAAGAACCATGTAAATATAACCTATGCTTCACAGGAAGGTTGCTAAGTAGACCTTGTTAATGGGGTCTAGCAATTACTAGGAACTCTAGTATGATGTTGACCACTCCAACAGAAACAGAATACATATATGAAATATTCTTGACTTAACATCTGACCCTTCATCAAAGAACCTTAAACCTTCCTAGTGACTACGTCTATGGAAACCTCTCTGTAAGAGGACAAGATGATCCGTTAAGGACTAGATCTGGTTCTACATACCTTATTCCAATTTAAATACTCAAACTTCTATACAACATCAGTAATAATTTAATAGCGTTAATAAAGGGGGTTCATAGCCTAAACAGTTTCTTGACAGCACAAAGAGGCAAAAGGCTTTCTTACACAGGCCGATTATCGGGCAGGAGCGTTGCTAGAAATGCTCTATCAGACAATAATTGGCCCATGTAAAAGTGGCAGCGATCAGCCGAGGAGCTGGAAAACGCCTGATCCTCCAATGATCATATCTTTTGTACTAAAGAAAAAAATATTGCTGTTGGCCACACGTCTTCCTGTGTGAACAGGGGATGTGCAGCCAATTGCAATACATTTAAATGGCCTCAAAGTGATTGTTCATGTGGCCCGACTGCTTGATTCATTGTGCCTGATAAACGCGCTACAAACGATCGGCACTCATTTGCGGCTTTGGCCGAAGATTGTTTATAGTGAAAGGACCCTTAAGTCCCTTCATAGCTACCTTATGGAACCTCATAGACCTCATCCAACCTGACGAAACCTAAGAAAATTAATGCTCAACGTTGACCTCCATAAAAATAGATGCTATTCTAAAAATTCCATTTTTTTTTTACTTCCAGATCCATCAAACTTTGTTAATTTACAAGAACAAATACGAGATATAGATATTTGATCCCAAAATAATCCGAGCACATATTGATTGGAGCACCAATGACCTCTTTGTCCTTATTTTAAGACAAATGACTGTCTACATTATGTCAGTTTTGGAGTAGCCGAGTCGATACCTTCACCTTGACTCCGAAAGTAGTTGATTTATCAGTGGTCCGGAGTTACCAAAAGTTGAAGGGATATAAAAATACAGCCTACTATCGTGAAATAGAGAGATTCTTGGTCACAGCAACCACACAGTCAGGGAAATAATAAAAAAAAAAGCGTGATAGACAAATGTGTCTTGTTAGCAACAGCCAAAAAGCGCTTGACTTGTACTAATAACAAAAAGGCTATGTTGGTCACTATGGGTTCAAAGACGAAGCACCCTGTCACCGACTAGCTTGGAAAATTAGCAAATAATGTTTCCTTTCCTTGATAAATGGCAGACAGTTCCCTCTCACCAATCATTTTTTAACATTTTGATGCATGTCTACGATCCCGCCGGAGGAACAGAAAAGTTTACCGGCCCTCAATTTTCTGATGATGAATGGGACACTGTAAATGTGCGATTTCTTTATGAGGTATAGTTCATTTTAAGCAATTCTAGTAAATGCGTGTCACTGATTAGGACAAATAGTCTGCTTGTGCAATAGCACGAATGCTATGTCTTATTCCTCAGACCTCCTCTGAGGCATAGTACTGGGGAAAAACAAGGACAAAAATATCAAGAAAATAAAAAAAGTCAATCTATCCATTTGTATCGAGCCGCTTACCTTACACCACAAATCACTCACGGCAAATTGTTTTTGCATATGGGTAGAAACATAGTTATTGGTATTTTAAATTGTCCCCGGTGCCCTTTTTGGAGATGTTTGGTTAAAAGGCAACAAACGAAAGGGCACCAATTCATTTAATATTTCATGCAGACAAGTAATATACCATTGTCAGCTTGATCAATGTGTTGCCAATAGAGAAACAGCAAAGAACAGCTGCAGACCGGTCAGGTTCACAACAAAAGACATTGCAGGACACACATAATACTAGAGATCTAGAAAATAATGCCGCCGAGCTATAATTACAAAACACAAATCTCGGCCAGACAACGTGCTCGGGACAGCAACTCTGGGGGAGCTCAATGATATTTAAAGCTGTCGCTTACATAGGAGTGAGCTGAAAGATTAACTAGCGGATGACTAGAGCAAAAAGAACTTTTTAATACAAAACATACACTTTTGTAGTTGGGGAGCTAAAAATATTATATGCCAGTCATTGAGGTTCCATCTATTGCAATGGGAATTATTTGTTATCACTTTCAAGACAGCCACTTGGATATATTGATTTAGACTCCATAACTATTGGACCCACTGACCTTATCCCCTTTCCTTTCCCGACTCAAGGAAATAGGGGTTTAACTCATTCTATCTAAAACCATACTTCCCTGTTGTATGATTTAAGGCCAGATTACATGGGTCGAGCTGCTTAGTAAACAAGCACCAATCTTGCTGATTGGCGTTCATTCACACAGCCTATTACACAGCTCAGTGATTGTGTGGCCAGGGTTGCATGAGATTGCTAACTTGTTTGTGTGACCCTTTGCTTTAATCAGCCATCAGTTGCAAATCCCTCATAACATGGGTAGATGTGCGGCCGATGGACCATTATTGGTAAGTAAGGTAAAATTGTGATCTCTGTCCCTATTACACTGGGCAATATTGGTCTCTTTAGACCAAACATTGTTCTGTGTAATAGGATCATATCTGAAAGGGGTCACTGACCCACATTGTGACCTCTTTACAACGGCTGATTGATTTTGCCTCCCTAATCAGCAGTTTTGGGGGGTTGAACAGTTGCCCTAAAGGCCAAAGCCAAAAACAAAATCACCACTCACTGTACCTACAGACGTATACTTATTTAACTATTTGTATTTCTTGACTTTTGGTTGAAAAACTGCACGTAAAAATATGGAACATACCCTAATGTAAGCTTTAGAGTTAAAGAAGAATTGAGTACTTTTTTGGTATAATTGTACTCAGAATGGAGGTAAAAAGAAAAAAATCCTATACTTACCTTCCTTGGTCCTTCACAGCCACCCTTTCAATGGTGACCTGACCCAACTGGGCAGCCCTTCTCACATTGGCATGAGGAATTCCATACTCAGCCACAGTAGTCCCACTTTAGCCACTGATTGGCTTAGTAGGCTTTCCACTTTAAATAACTGCTCCTGATACAGTTTTGCATCCATCAGTCATTGCTCCCTCAGTTCTCTCGATTTTTAGTCAGTTCTTTAATATAACCAATTAATAGACTAATAGATTTAGTGGTAAGGGATGCCAAATTAAAGGATCTTGTTTCATTTGGCTAACCAGGCGTACGTACTCATATACTTATGTGTTCTGTTTATTTTCTATACCCAAATGTCCCCCAGAACCCATCCCGGAGCCGCAGAGTTCTGCTGAAGCTACAGTGTGCAGGAGGCAGAGCGTGCAGTAAGTGGAGTTTGAACAAATGAAGTAGCTGTGAATTATGATGGAATAAAATCCTATGATTTGTGGGCGGTAATTAGCAGTCATTTGCTCGGCGAATACAAGTTATTTGTTTAAAGTGCGCTGACCTATGAGACAGCTAGTTTGTCTTGCCTGTGATGGGAAGGACTATTGACTCCAAACTGTGTGGCGGTGTCAGTGATAGAATCACATTTGAATGCATACAAAAGATCACTAAAGCGGCCACTTCTCATGTTTCTCAAGTGGAATAGGAGATAAACTGTGTCATGTGTTACAGGCCAGAAATCAAATACATATGTTACCAGAGGAGCTATTACTGAAAGTGAAATGTAAGCATTCTGCAGGGCATACAGACCACATAGAGCTGAGAAATAAAAAGTCTTCATTTTATCGGTTCCAGTAAAGCTGGGTGGATCCAGTATGTGAATCTCCTGCTGGGCTTTTTATATAGCATTCATGGAGGGTTATGAAGCAATATAGAAGCATAGGGATTCACTGACTAACTGGTTTTTATAATCGAGTCCTTAAAAGTTGGACAATGACCCTTGGGAGGTATAATGCGGCCATCTTGGTTGTCGCCCAAGAAATTGTAAAAACTTGATGAAAGGAAACACAATTTTTAGATGCTGGTCTAGGAACGTTCAACATTGCCAAATGCTTATGTATACTCTATGGGGAGGGGAGGCATAAGCCACAGCCAGGCTACTCTAGTGCTGGTTTATCCCAACAAAAAGAAAAGGGTTGGGCAGTAAAAATCCATCAAATCCATTTCTTCTCTCCACCAACATCATCTGTCAGTGGAGACAGGAGGCCCCCATACACTTTATTCTGTCAGCCGAGTAAAGAGTATGGGCATCTTTAGACAATGTGAAATAAGGTGCAGAAAATTCTATTCCACCCCCTCAGGATCACAACCAGTCCTGACCATTGTTCGATTGTGTAGGTAAAACCAGTACAGACAGGGTCTCTATTTACAGCACTGGGCTCCTACAGAACGAAAGTGGGATTTACTTGAAAAAAAAGATGGGGGAGATTTTTCGAACTGGTGTAAAGTAGAACTGTCTCAGTTGCCCCTAGCAACCAATCAGATTCCACTTTTCATTCCTCACAGATTCTTTGAAAAATTAAAGGTGGAATCTGATTGGTTGCTAGGGGCAACTGGGCCAATTCTACTTTACACCATGTTTGATAAATCTCCTCCAATATGTTCAGCCAAGGCTGGCCATGCACTTTATACATACTCTACATAACAAAGTGTAGTATTGTACTTAGATGGGAGGCCAGTGTAACTGTCCTGGTAGACAGTTTGTAGATGTCTGGAATCGACGCATAGACACATGCTGGGCTTGACATTGTTGCTGCTGGTTGTGAAATGGTGCAGATTACTGCAATGTTGCTTCATAAGGACGGGCCAATAGTAGGGCATACAGAGTAGTGAAAAAAGTAAGTTTGGCAGGGTATGGGAATAGCCACATGAAGTATAAGAGGAATCTACTGCATGTGGTGTTGAGTAATAGCTCCTATTAGACAAATCACTGGGCCATTGGCAGAGACTTGGGTTGACAATGGGAGCCATTGTTATACAGTGTGAGTTGTTAAAGTGCCAACCAAAAAACAGATTGGGAATAAGGGAAACAAATCGGCAAGTCCGGTAACCATAGACCGGCAACCAAAGCTCTAATGACGCAAAAGGGCAGCTGAAAGTTTTGGTCATCAGACCAGCCATCAGACTGGGGCCTCCAGGTGTTATACAGACACAAAAATCCAGACATATTACCCCCATACGAATCCAGCCTCGTGACATGTCACCGATTCCAGCACGTTCGAAAAACACGCCCAAAAATCCATCTGCGTCTCAGATCCCCGTTAAAAACACTAGGGTATGCACTGAATGCGTTTCTCGGCATGTTTCATTTTGCTGAGTGATAGCCTGCTAAATAAGTGCCGAAAACTCCTTACAAGTTTGCTTCTAGCGTCAATCATTGAGTTCAAGCAGAATCCAGAACGTCCCACCGATTTATACATTGTAAATAACGTTCCCTATATTACTAATAAATCTATTCCAGCTTAAATAAAAAATAAATTATCACCCCCTCCCTTCCCCCGCAGCGCGATTAGTAAAGGAGAAGACTGATACAATGTTACTTAGGACCAGTATATCGCCACTTATGCGCTTCAATCTAGAAGGCAATATACTATTAACTGGCAATTACATACAGAATGATTGTTAATTCTTCTCTTTAAGTGCAAGCTGCTTGGAAACTGTTATCTCTCTCTCTAATTTTTGACCTTCTTACAACAGGGTGAGGTGCACTGGGAATACAAAGGACCTGTAGAAAATAGCTGGACATGTCATTTGTGACTCACTCTTTTAATTCACCGTGCTAATCAACTGAACTGCCACATTCTCCCAAGGTAATTGTATCTTTATAATTGTTGAATGGAGCAGGCAATACAGAACGGATAGTCTGGGGTTTGTCCTTTCTTAGCATAATGAGAAACTGTGCCGTCAGTATTTGTTACTGTAAGAACCTCGAAAAATAAAGAGGACCTTATTCTCCCTTCTATTTACTGAGCACTTCAGATTTAAGTACTTTATAAAGCGCCTGGTTATCACACCGCTCTCCCCTTTCATTATCTGGAGGCCTTGTTGCCCTATGGTACGTCTCATACTGAGAAGGTTAAATGTTACTGTGGCTGAGAACACAATATACTGTGATAGGAACCAGATGCTCACAATACAACATCCCTCCCCTATTTAAAAGCACCACGTCATTTTCTTGCTCTGAAAACTCAGAGGTCGCAGCCCCGTCAGGAAAAATATTATTAGCGGCAAACAGGGATTCATTTGATTTTGCGACTACACAACATTTCATCACAACTGTGCAACGCTTAGAGGATAGATGGGGGGGGGTAAAAATATGGGAACTTACCAGTATAAACAAATCTTCCGGGGGCACCTTTACAGAATTGCTTGGATTTGTAGGAAAGTGTGACTTCGACAACGCCGGGAATGTGTCTTGGTGGCGTCTGGACTCTAATGGCATGGGGTGTAATTAGCTAAAAGGGAATAAGAGGAAAAAGAAAGTCTTAACGACTAATACATCTTACATTCATGTACAATTGTCGCATGTTTGATTTTCGTTAGCTCTGTGGGCTACCAAGATACTTTAATTGGATATACTGTCTCTTGGAATTTGGCCATGTGTGGATTTCGACCACAGATATGCTATCTAAAAAAATTTCGGCAAACAGTTATCTCTCCCATACTCCCTATACACATGGGTTCATCTGTTCCCTATGGGGAGGTTAGGCCACAGTCGGATAGCTCTGGCTCCAGCTTATACCTCCTAGAACAATAGGGTCAGACTTTGAAAATCCATTGATCCATCACCCTTATCATGGTGTGTTGATAGAGACTCAAGGGGCCCCTTTATACTTATGGATGAACCCTCTGTCAGTGGCAGGCTTGGCTTGGTTGGCGTTAGTATAAAGTATATGGGGACCTTAAAGTGTCACCGTCACTTTACAAAACTTCTGACATGTTATATAGATGCGCCAAACGTTTTGACCGGTCTGTGTCTGAGTGTACAGACCCGTACTGATCAGGAGATGAGCAGCGCGTCCTCTCCCGTGATCAGAGCCACGTGATCAGTTGGACTTATAATGGAGCTCTATGGAGCCCGACTAATCACGTGACTCCGAGCAGTGAGAGGTCGCACTGCAGCGTGTCTTCTCCCGGCTCCATCTTCTGATCGGTGTGGGTCTGAACACTCTGACCCGGACCGATCATAACTTTTGACATGTCTTTATGACGTGTCAAAAGTTTTGTGAAGTGACAGTGACACTTTGAGGCTGGTCATACACATTAGGTTAAAGTTTAGCGCAATAAGTTGACTATGTGTTGTGTATGGGGTACTCCTGACTTTCCCCCAATGCAAGCTGTTGAGCTTGTTGGATTTTAACATGGGTTTTGGGGACACAACTACTGTGGCTATCTCCGTTCCCATTTGATTAGTGTATGGGGGAAATTATAGAGATATCGGACAGCAGAGCTAAGGCTATCGATAATGTACGGCCAACTGAACCCTTGGTTTCTCCAGGTGGAGTCCTGCTATGTATCAGAATAAAATCTAACCTGTATTTCCGCAGAAGAGATTCGACTATGATGCTTATATTTCTGCCACTGATGTGTAGCGTTAACTAACACACAACTTATTCCTATTCTCAATTTCTATTTCTGCAGCAAAAATCTTCCTTCATAGATGAAAAGGGGTTCCAAAAATCTCATTCACTTACAAGGGATGCAGATTTGTAAGATAGTATGTGAATTTCAATGCAATAGATAGTGTTATATAAGGTTGAGTCTTTGCAATAATTACCAATTCGGTTTTGCTACATTAACACATTCAGTTCTGCTACGCTTGTATATAAATTTTAATTGACATTATCGTTTTTAAAATAAACTCACGACAGACTGTAGACCAAACCAAGCTAAAGATTTGCTAGGGGAAGGAGGGGGAGCAAAATAGTCTGCAAGTTATCCCTGAATTGGGTTTGCAGGAAAGGCCACAGGGCATGATTCATATGAAAATTGCCTCCATATGGCAACACCAATGCCTGCTCCTAGTAATTTTTAACACTAATTGGCCAATTGTGCTCAAAGGCCTGTTGTAGCGTTCCACTAGGGGGCCTAGACGTGCCTCGGTTGTGTGTCCGAGCTCCACTACCACTTGTGAATTCATGGATAAAAAGATAGTTTGAAATAAAGCCTCTTGATACCACTTGTCAATTGACTATTGACATCTCGTTGGTGGATACACGCTACAGTTCAAAAGCCTGCTGATTCACATGTCTTACCTCGCTCCACACCAGCATCGTTCCAAATACCACTTGTAAACCATCAAAGAAATTATCTCCAATAATGATGACGGTAGCTCCTCCAGTGGTCCAGCCTTCGCTTGGACTGATCGCTTTTATGCATGGTGTAGCTACTTGCACAGAGGGAAGGGGTGGGTTGGTAAAATAGAGGTGGGGGGGGGTGAAGAGAGAGAGAAAAAAAAAAAAAGAAAGAGAAACATTAGTTTTGCTTATTTCACTTAGACCGTACCTCAATGCCAAATGACAAAAAAAAGATGAAAAAAAATCGAAAATAAAAAAAGAGCAAAAACAAATGCATGATTTTTTTTTTCCTTTTGCACAAGGCATCCATAAAATAAATAAAAGAGCAGTCATACATCAGCATGGAAATGTATTTAAAGGAAACTGTTACATGTTTTATAAAGCAAAGGCCAAGTAGATTGCCAGTGAGTAAGAAAAATGGCTTAATACGGCAAATTACGTGTCAAAGCAAATATGGCTATTACAAATGATTAAGCGCCGCGTGCATGTGGCATGTCGATTTATCTGCTTTACTGTACAGATCTAAGCACAGTCAATCACAGGCTTGTTGAATGAAATGGAACAGCAAATGTTCAGAATTCTGATTCTTTATAAGCAGTTAATTGGGTTGGGTGGATTTTTTATTTTTTTTATTTTCCCCATCAGCGATCTTTGCCTTTGGTTCAGAACTTAATTTTCCTGCTCTACTCTATAATTACTAGTTTTCAGTTTTCATGCACAAAAAAAAAAATCAAAAGCGCTATATTAATACTTCTGTCAAAGGTACACATTTTACATCTAATATTGTTTGTCGACATGAATCCCTGGGCCATTTACTTGACCTCTCTTTGTCTCTAGAGTCCTCACATTTGCATGAGTTATTACAATGCTCTGGTGGGGTAAGCAGCTAAAGCAGCACTAGTCACTCCAGGCTCACAGCAGCCAGTAAAACTGTGGCGAGGCTGGGGCTGAAGGCTGCTCAGCCTCTGTGAGAATGGCTTTGTTCTTCACTTTGATCAGCCTTTCTTTTACACGGTGTTGACAGACCTTTTTTACCAGCTTTGATGGTCTTTTGTATGCTGACTTTCATGCAAAGGAGCAGATCCTAAGATATACACTTTCCCTATTACAAGTAAATTCCCTTCCTCGATATCTCACCTGCAGGGGTTGGTTTGACAGTACTGTATTATTGATTGTCCTCTTGACAATACAAATGCTCTTTTTTGGTTGTCCTTCCTATACTTGTTGACATCTGCTGCAATGGATGCTCTGTCTCGGTTGATAGGATTGGGCTAACGGGTCTAGGTTTAAGGACGTTGAATCAAGAATCAATGCCATCGTCTACGTTGAGTAGACGTTCTTGGAGGCTTTTTGACATTTTTACAAGGGTTACACGATAGCTTTGTATAATAGGTCCTCGAGCCAAGTAACAAGGCCCAGGTGTCTTGAAAGCAAACACGTGCACAAGGGTTGGATGTTGGTTCTGGTCCTAACTAACACTATGGCTAATCACCACTAGCTATTGTTGTTTAGAGCACTCTAGACATGCCACCTTCCTTTGTTTGCTTTGACGTTCGACCAATGGAGGTTATATTTGCTTATTCTATGTGCATATCCCTCTGCAACAGAGGAACAGAGCACACACTGAGAACCTGCCCTTAACTAGCGCTGTTGACTTCATGCTAATAAGTTCATACAAATTTTCATTTCTGAAGCTTCCGAATGACATTTGCTTTTCTTAATTGCATGGAGAGCATTTGAAAAGGATCAGATCTCTAAAGACTGACAAGTCTCCTCACAGGGAGTGACCTTCATCAGCACAGCCAATTATGGCAAATAATTCTCCGAAAAAAAGAAAAAAAAAATTACAGTAAACAAATTTACTTTGGAGGTAGGAAAGAAAGGATGGGAGAAAAAAAAACCTCAAATCTATTGCAGACACAAGAGGTTTCTATCTGGCAGCTGGGACTCACTGAAAACACAGATTGTCTAGGAAGTTCTAGTGGCTGTGAGTGGGAAAAGAAACAGAAGCTGGCTCGGGATATTCCGATAGCCGTCCTCCCTCCTGCTTGTATTTGCATACATTTCAATGCACATATAGAGGAGGAACATGTGTTCTATGGGAACCATAGCAAAATGAATTACACAGACAGTGTTAGAGATCTAATGATATACGTGCACAATACACTTAAACAGAGGATACAAACCGAGCAGTGGGAGGAAGAAAAAAAAAGGCAAGGCGTTCATATCCCAGGGCTCTGTGTTAGAGTGTTGAAAGCACAACCCACACACATGGAGCCTGATCCTAACTTATCTCAACCTCTTGCGCAGAATACCACAACTATATCATTGAAACTCAAAAATACCCATTACCGACATGTTTTTTTTTTTTTTGCTATGATTAAGGGAGTAGCTTTGACATACAAAAGCCCCCCCCCCCCCCCCATTTTATGCTTATTAACTACTTATTTTTTCTAAATATCGCTACGTCAACAGAGTCGGTAAATTAAAAAAAACTGTTTCAGTAGTTTTTGCAAAATCTGCGTTTTCTCGACTTTTTTGTCTCGATCAAGTATTTTATTAGTAAACATCTTCATTATAGCAGTTTTGATTAATCAGCCAAGTCTCTGGAGTAATATCACAGAATTTGTCACCTTTTTCTGAATTCACAATATTGAGACACTCAAACAGGCCTAATCTTGCCTCATGAAGACTCCTTTGTTCTGCCTGCTAAAATGTCTTGTAATTGTGCTTAGGATGTCCAGATGGCTGGCTGATACTCCAGCTGATAGGATTATACCTTTTACCTCTCTTAGGGCCATCTGTTCTCTTTAACTCACTAAAACCCTGCAGCCTGGATTCAGTTGTCATTATTGCATAAACCTAACTGCATTACAAGTACTTGGCATGCAAATCAGTTCTGTGCTGCAGGCCTGGTGGTGCTGTGATAGAAGTTCCTTAAGGTTCATACTATAAGTACGTGATTTCTATTTAAAAAAAAGTGACAAGCAAGAAGAAAATAACATTGTGAAATATGAAATTTTCCTCTTTTTTTATAAATTTTTTTTTTTTTTTTTCTTGCTTCATTTCCACCGTTGCAATAATTTGCCATGCTTTGCAAGGACAGAAGATATTCCATGGCAGACGTCCATTGGAACAGCAGGGGGAATTAGTTTACTTGGAAATGGTCTTGGTTGAGTGTATATATGCTGCTGGTGAACATTAGATTATTGGATAATGAGGTGTTAGCAGGGGGACGATTCATGCATGTACATATTATTATTATTATTATTATTATTATTATTATTATTATTATTATTAATATAATTAGCATTCTTTTAGATGAGCACACACGACAAAGTCATAATAAAACTTTTCTACAAAATTCTTTTTAAACAGATCGACCCTCGCTTAGAATGTCCTATACGGAAATAATTACTTAATTTTCCGTATTTATTTTAATTTCATTGGGTAATTTACATTTTTTAAATTTACAATGTAATCATATTTTTCAACCTTTGAAAACTTGTCTTCTTTGGAAGTCTCCCCCCCCCCCCCCCCCCCCTCCCCCTTGTTCAGCCTATTGTTCTGTGCAAAGATCTGTACAGCAGTGAAGAAGATAGAAGAATCTACTCTTTGGGACGATCCAATTTTTAAAAATTTTTTGCTTGCCAAACAATAGACGTGAAAATAAATTCTCTTTATTTTACAAAACACAAATCAATTTCTGCTTACAGTCAGATAGTTTTTGTACAGCTTACAAAAATAAATACTTGTGTTTTGCTAACATCATAATAGCTCATTAGAGAGGAGGAAGAGCTTGGACCTCTACCAAAATCTAGCACCACAGGGCTGAGCTTGCTAACTTGAACCTATAATGTTGCCAGTTCTGTCTCCCTGGGGAAGGAGACGAGTAGGAGAGAGGATCCAACCTTCTTAATTGTGAACCTCATTAGTGCTGGTTGCTAGGCAAAACATACACCTATCTTCAGTACATATGAAAGGGATAAACAATACGTCATATGCTATAATGACTCTTGGGCTCAGGGCAACCTCTAATTATTATATTTTGTTCTCTTTTACCTTAGTCATTATTGCAGAAAAACAAATCAGTTTATTTTTGAGCAGCACAGCAGATTGTAAATTGTGCTCTTATTCTGATATCTAAATCATCACGTTACACTTAACAATCGGAGCTATTTCATCTCCTATGTCGTATGCAAATCCTCCCTTTGTATGGCTTTTCATCGCTTTAATATGTCATGTCGTAACCCCACTATCTATAGATGTTTTTCCCATGCATCAGTTTATTTAACATGCATAAGTTAATATTATTATGATTTTTTTTTTTTTTGCAATGAATCTCTGCAGTTTCCCATCTGCAAGACCCAGTGACAGGAAGTTGACCTCATCGTAAATTCCTTCGAGATTTGGTAATATGTTTCCAAAACCATTTGCAAATGCTCACATGAACTTAGGAATGTACCTCATGTCCGTGACCAGCAACAAAAATAATATCAAATAAAATCAAACTGCAAAAAAAAGCCAAACCATGAACAAAAAAAAAATGCTTGAAAAATAATAAGATTGGCGGCAAATGGTAAAAACTTTGAGCTGAAAGGAAAATGGATTAAAATGATTGTTAGAAAATTCGGATTCCTTTTTTTTTTGTTTTCCCCATGTCGGATCTTCGTTGAGCTAATAAGGGTGAATTCTCCGTCTGTCTGTTGATCAATGAATTGAGGTGGAAAAATAGATGCAACTTTGTGTAGTCAAAATAAAGTTTGATGTATAAAAAAAAAAAGCATTGCAAAGGAAAAAAAGGACATGTAAATGTGTGCCTACCATTTTCCAGATAAGAAGGAGCCGTACCTTCTGAGGGGTCAAGGCGGCGGGCCCGCCTTCCATGTTTGGAGTTGTTGTGTACAAACATGTTGTCTGAGACGGCCAACACGTGACCATCCACATTGACTGTTGTTGATACAACGACCTGAAAAATAAAGAAAAGAAGATAGCATGCTATTGAGCAAACCATTTACTAGACAGGCAAATGTCCGACGCAAATTTTCCGACCTAATTTGGTAAAAAAATTCTAAAAAGAATTAATACCAATGGCCATGACTATGCCGGCCTGAATAAAGAAGTATAATTTTACTATGTTACATACCCATGATACAATATCACTGGGTATCGATTAATTTTATAGTGCTAGAGTAGGCTGTACATGAATCAAAGTCAACCACCATGATTGGTATAGGGCTTGAGTTGATCCCATAGCTCTTTGTCTCTGAGTTCCAACTTTAACATATAGGAGAACCTTTTGTAGAGTAAAAAAACCAAGGCTGCTATGGGGTCCTTGGAAAGAGGAGGCCCAGTCCTAGTTCTTCTTACCATCTTCACTATTAGGTGGCAAGAACCTTTGTATGACTCCACAGGGTGGTAAACTTATGAAAAGCAGGTAGAAGGGAAACAAGGCCTTGTCTCTAAGCCATTTTGCCCTTTCCTACTGTCTGTGGTTAACTCTTTGCCAAGGACCCCCAAAACAAAACCTTATTGTCCCAGAAAGTGGAGATGATGGAATGAAGTAGCACCAGCACAGAGACCCTATTTTGATCCTTCACATGTGGCCCCTTAGACCCCTTTCATGTGGCACACTACAAAGTCATCAGATTTTTATATGAATACATTAGTATATTTATCATACAGTAAAACCATCACATATTTGATGAACAGTCTCTCTCTATATTCGGCTATTTTTATAATGAGTCCGATACTAGGCCTGTGTTCTCGTCGGCTGCGGAAATGTTCAAAAACTCCTTTTTATGCACGTGTAGAAAAAAAAATAAAAAATACTGTTACAAATCAAAACATTTTACCCATCAAAAATTAATCTGAAGCCTTTCTATTAGGCTGAAGACATCTGTCAATTCTATGATTACATTTACCAGGCAATAATGATGTTTTTGCATATGAAAAGCTTGAATGGAAAATGAATAGCGAAAGTGTTTTCATCCCATGAAAAGTATCCATTCTCAAGTTCATTTGGATGGTGATTGACCCTGGTATGTCAACGGAATTTCCTTCTTTATATTAGGCTGAAAGAGTCCTATTCTTGCAGCTCAGGTTCAGAGTGCGGCCATAGAAGAAATGATGGATAGGGCCCTCTTATACTCCAGCTGCTTCACAGCAGAGCAACTTAAGGCAGGAGCGTACTTACACATCACAACCTTGTTAACCAATAACACCTAGACCGGCTTCATGTAACAATATATCCTGGAAATGGTTCTATGGCTGGGATCAGACTAGGCTGGGAATTGCATATCTTATAGGCCTGCAGATGGCTTCACATGTTGACATAATTCCAGAATGGACTTTGGGGTCTCAGATAACAAGTGCAGGTTAATATAAGAACTCAGGAATGATTACAATAGTTCAGGTTTCAGAGAGTCTAAATGAAACCTTCACAGCCAAGTCAAAATATAATAATAACAGTGGATGTTTAGAATTAGACGGTAACATGGATCTTACTACGATACTTCTAGATATACATGTGATGATGTTTCTACACACATAAAATCTAAATGTTGTTTTTAGCATAAAAATATAATGTATTCCGTCATTATTTTAAAGGACAAAAAAGATTTTCATGTGTAAAACTACAACTTCCTGTTGTCACCCACTAGTACTGAGGGTATCGAGGAGACAAACATTTGATTGACAGATCATATATATTACAGAACATATTATATAGTCTTATTCCTGCAATATTACTTTATTCCTATGAAAGGTCACATGTAAATATAATCTAGTCTGTTATTATTTAAAGGACCACATAGATTTTCATGTATAAAACTACAACTTCCTGTAGTCACCCACTAGTACTGAGGGTACTTAGGAGACAAACTGAATGTTGCTTTTTGGCATGTAAACATAATATATTCTTTTATTGTTTTAAGGGATTAAAAAAACATCATGTATAAATCAATAACTTCCTGTTTTCACCCACTACTACTGAGGGTACCAAGGAGACAAAAAATTGACAGATTACATTGCCAAGTGATATATTACAGAACATATTATATAGTCTCGTTCTTGTAATATTACTTTACTACTATGAAAGGCCATACAAATATACTATTTATTACAAATGTATACATGTGCAATTGGGCCCTATAACAGTGTATTTTCTTTTTCACCTTTGGACAATGTTGGTATTAGACTGATATGTGTGATGTAAATATGGTTCTGATTGTGTGAAGATCCCTTCATTAATAGGTTTCCTTTATTTTAAGTTTTTCTCACCAATATAAAAAAAACTGTCACTAAAGATTACCTTGTCAGGGGGAAACATAAGCTACAAAGAGCCATATGGATCAGGGAGTGTGCCATATGTGGTGCACTCTCACTAACAATTCGGCAAGCGTACCAGGGGAACAAAGACAGTACAATGGTTTATAGTCTGTGCTATCATATAGCTGTACCTCTTATTTTACATAATGAAGCAGGTATTACACTACAACCGATATGTCATGTACAATGCACATACACTAATGTTAGACTTGTAAATAAATTAAATTAGGTCAGATTTTGCTATAGAAAATACAAATGCAAATAACTTAGCAGATAAAACCAATTATAAGACTCCTATTCCAGAATTAGAAAAACATAGCTGCTTTCTTCGGGAAACAGCGCCACCTATGTCCTCAGTTTGTGCATGAAATTTCAATAGAAGTGAATAGATTTTAGTTGCAGTACCACAAACAACCAGAGGACAGGTGTGGCGCTGTTTTTGAAAAGAATGCAGTTTGATAATCCTGAAGATCTGATTATTTGGTCTGGATGAAAAAAAAGTGCACTGTATTATAACAGTATGCTACCTAGGGTCGGCCTAACTACTTGCTGTGAAGATGCGCACATCAAAAGGTTTGCCTTATGGCGAATTGCATTTTGACAAGGGCAAATTAGTGAGGAAATCGTTTATATTGTTTATTTCTTTTCTGTTTTTTTTTGCTGGTGAGGAATTTGTCTGGAACAAGCACCTAATTAAAAGTCAAAAGGAAATTAAAAAATAAATAAAAAAAACAAGTTTTGTAAGTCAAGCTGAAGATGTGAGAGAGGTCAGGAGAGTGTGTGCAGCGTTGCTATAGTGAATTACATGCTGTACAAAATACAAGATGCCTGCTTTCCATACTAAAGTGCACAGCGCGTTTCAGTCCTCCTCCACACCACACTGTATGAAACACACGGGCAGGGGAAAAAAAAGAAAAAAAAGCAGGGAGAAAACATGACTGTCTTTGCTGTGTCAATTTATATATAGGTCAGTCACCAAGGGAAAATAACAGTTCAGTGAAAAAAAAAAAAAAAAAAGACGTTTGTTCCATATTAACTCTATGGGGTTGGTAGCTCGGTAATACAGACTCACAGATGCTAAATATAGGTTTATTATGTTGGGTTCCCTAATGCGATTGGAAATTAAGGCGAGGAAAATGAGCTGGAAGAATCCAGTGTTGTCATTCGGTAACTAGTAGTCCCAGCATTGACCACAGAATCATCCTTTGAGTGATGCTTCTCGCAGTTATCAGGAAGACAAAGAGGAGACTTTTAGTCATCCCAGGCTTGACCTTCTGCTCGGCTCCCATGGATCAATATTACCAATGGCACTTGAAGCTGAGAACTATGAGAAATGGAGGCTCACTGAAGTGTTGTGAAGAATAGGGTTGTTGTTTGTTTTTTTTTAAGAAGTCCTAACTGTAATATATATAAACACAGACAGGGAATAAAATCTAAAGCATAAAACAGACGTCTCCATACATGATATGAACAATAAAAGTGATTTATGGTAGGAACCGCTATGAGTAAACACTATTTTATTGTGTGCTGTCAGTTGGGTTGGCCAGGGGTCACTTTTAATAGATTGTTTTTAACGTTATATTAATGGTAAACCTATGACATACCTTCCTTACCTAAACAACATATTTTTCTACCTATAGGGGCTTATAAAACATATCCATACATGATTTTAGAATTTAAAATTGACGATTACCAAGAGCCCCTATTTTGCCTTGAAATTGGGCCTTTAAATGTTGTTTTCAAGGTACCCGTATAGTTTATACTAAAGTCGGCTGAACTTACCACTGGCAATGGGTTCAACCAGTATGAGATGCCTCAGAAGTCTCCACCGACAGATAATGGTAGTGAAAAGAAGGATTGGTCATGGTGAGTTTTCCCAGCCTCCGAAGGATAAGCCTGAGGCAGAGCAGTCTTGTGGCGTCTTACCCCTCCACATAGAGAACACATTTGGCCAGTTGGGATTGACAGGAACAATAACTGTTGGCCGAATCTTTAGGCTGGCAGTCATTGAAGATGTAGGAGCACCTTTAGGGGTTCTGTCTCATTTCTGGATTGGTCCCAGGGGCAGACTTTAATGTCCCGATTTTGCATTTTCAAATGTTGGCAAGTATGTTTTCCTGGTGCAAGTAACGTACAGTATACATTTTTATGGCTAGTGTGACACAATATAGGTACTAATAAAAAATTGTGAAATGAGAACTAATGGAGTCAGCAAGGATCTAAATGTACAATTATAGTATTTGAGGCTGTAAGTATTGTAACATGGATGTGTGGACGACAATGGACCATATACAATACTACGGTCCTTCTATAGTGCACAGATATGTTTGTTCTCTTATCACAAGGAATGGGCTCTGGATCTACTTCCCAGCTCTATAGATTTGTCCTTTGTTTATTGTAAATAGACTCTTGTTGGCTCAATCTCCCTGCTAAACACCCTTTAAGTGGTGCTTATTGAGAACTAAAGGGGCTAATCTTCCTAAAAGATCTTAATGATCTCGGAGAACAATCTACAGGTGCTCTACTTGAGTAGACCCTCTATTCTTTTGTGTGCCTCACCAGGAACACTTGAGGCAGATCTAACTATGAAAACACCACAGCCCATATGTGCTCCATAATTCATGACAGCAAGAGGAATTCCTGGAAAGTACTATAATCCGAGTACTTGGCATACCATGTAGATATGTGTGTATCATCTGACCTATGATACATAAAACAAATGAACTGCATATTGAAACATAAAGGAAAGAGCACAATGACCCTAATTCCTACTTTACTAGAAGTCAATCACATAATAAATACCTCCCTTGATTAGGAACTGGATTTGGCATCAACCAATGGGGTTCATGTCTAGTTGTGTTGACTAATCAAAAAATTCATCGACGCCGGTGAACCAATGACTGTGTAGGCTAACAGATCAGGAAATGACATACATGTTGGGTTCATGGTGAGTGAACCTACCGAGACCAACCTAGCATCTAATGTTTTCAGGGTGGACAAGCCACCACCAAAAGTGTCTGGCAGCAATTTACTCCCATTTCCCCATTGATAACACATGTGCATGGTGTACCTAGAGAGGTAGATGCTGGCCAGCCAAGCGTTTGCCAAAAACTAATGTGTATAGGTCCCTATAGACAATGTATTGGTTGCTGGACAACATATTGGTTGTTGTAATAATCATGAAAATTTAATTTTGGTGGTTGATACCAATGGACAAGGAGATTGATATCTATCCTTCCAAACATTCTGCCATTATGTTAACATTCAACAAGAGAGTTGTCATAGAGTCACAGTGCCAGGCTGTCTCCATCAGAGTACCTGGAATCGTCGCATATCTCTCGGATTCCCTGCATTCTTCAGGCAGTTCTGATTACACTTGAGGAAAAACTTTAGGAAAAATCTATGGAAAGAAAGAAATAGAGAAGAAAGCCTTTAATATCGTGTAAATATAAGATTGACTAAAACAATGGACAGAGTTGATGGTGATACAAACCTTTAACAGATGGTACCTGGACAATATACACACTAAGGGTAATACACATCAGTGAAAATACAATGGGACAGGCTGACTGTACAATGTATGTGGAGGCCTACTAACTGTCCCCCAACAAATGAAATTGGGAGAGAAGAATCGTCCATGTTTGATTTCAATTGTCTGACTTTTTTTGTTTCATTCAGACATTGGATCATTTGGCCAATTCAGTTGTTCACACATATGGGGGGGGTTAAGATGGCTGTCAGCTATTACATTCAACCAAGTCATACTAGATAGAGATGAGCGAATCTTGACCATTGTTGTCCATGGGTTCAGTTTACCATTAGTGTTGAGTGAATCTCGAGCATGTTCAGAGTCACAGGTTCATGCAGAATTTGATTACTGGTGGCTGCAGAAGTTGGACGCTGCCTTAAGCCTCCGTGGAAAACATGGATACATCCATAGGTTTTCCAAGACTCCCTAGGGCTGTATCTAACTTCTGCAGCCACCGGTAATCAAATGCCGCATGCTCGGGTTCGGATGAGGATGAACCCAATCGTGCTCAAGATTCACTCGACTCTAATACTAGATTTAAACCGTGAACAACAATGTGGGTTTTTTTTAGAGTTATCCTGGACAACTTTTTAAGACCTTGTCCAATTCCAAAGCCATGAGCATAAATTTTCATAAAATACAACTTTTTATCAATTAACAAACCTACAAAAATTTTAAGAGATGCCCTAGAATTACATTGTTAAATAATCACTAAGGGAAAGCAGATTGCGATAGCAGGTTACTAAAACGCACAACTAATAGTTAAAATAAATTCTGATTATAAAATTGCATTGCGTAAAGAGCACAAATAGTATACGTTCCGAGAATTTTTATTTTTCCGATATTATGCAGTCTGAATTTCTGTGGCAACATATTACAAAGGAAACTTCTGCTCATCTGCCCTAACAATGGCACAAAAACACCCATATGCCATCAGCGTACAGTAAGTCACTTGATATTCCACCCACCAATTTTTCCTAACTACTACCCTGCAATTACACAGAGCATGTCTGGTGCGAGGTAAATTAGGCACACCTGCGGCCAGACTTCATTTGAACTGCATCAGAAAAAGGACCTAACAAGGTGAGAACGTGCCTCAAAGTTATAGTCCTGTCAAGCAATTAGGTTTTCACTTCTGGGACATCCGCACAGTGCAATTATGCCACACATTACAACCTGGCTAATCTGCTGAACAAATGTCATGTCTCCGAGAAGCTAGTAAAAGCGGTTCATCTGCAAATGTGTCTGCTCTTAAGCCCCTGCCTTATGCATGGAACAAGCCATGGTGCCTATCTGATTAAATCATGTTACTGGCTCTTAGAAGGAGAAAAAAAATCTGCAAGCATTTTAAACCACTTATAAGTGACATGAACCTCTCTATACATTAGGCCCGCAGCCATAATTCACCCTCTTATAATCGGTTTATACACCTTTCACGAGCTGCTGTGGAGATCCACTTATCCCATAAACAGTTCCAAGATCTTCTGGAATCAGGGAAAGTCATTAGGAATGCAAATTAATCTTTATCAATACTTGTTTCAATGATCAACTCATAACATGGCCTAGGCATTACTAAATGCCACTTAGGCCTAGGCCTTACTACATGCCACTTAGGCCTTACTAGATGCCACTAAGGCCTAGGCATTACTAGATGCAACTTAGGCCTAGGCATTACTAGATGCCACTAAGGCCTAGGCATTACTAGATGCAACTTAGACCTAGGCCTTACTAGATACCCTTTGGGCCTAGACGTAACTAAATATTAGTAGATATTACTTGTGCCTAGGTGTTACTAGATATAACTAAGGCCTAGGATTTGCTAGAGTTTCCTTGGGCTTAGACATTACTAAACCTCACTTGGGCCTAAGCATTACTAAATTCTTCTTGGGCCTAGAAATGACTAAATATTACTTTTGCCTAGATATTTCTAGATGTAGCGTAAGCCTAAACATTACATTACATAGATATTACTTGTAGGTAGGCGTTATTTAGCAACCAGTAGTATTATTTAGTCCTTGATTGTAACAGGGCCTAGGCTTTATTAGATATTGCTTGGACCTAGGTATAGGCTAGGTTTACATCACGTTTCCTTCCCCCACAAATTTGTGAAAAAAGAGGCCCGACGTGGAGCCAGTGGCCCCATTGACTGGACAGAACATAGTCGCAAGATGACTTCTTCATGCCCATTTAAGTCAATGGGGCCCTATGCCGGGCTGCACATGGGGCTTAATTCAGCATCTTTTTCTCATAGATTCCCAACATATGGCCCAATGTTAGGCCGAAATGATGCAACTACTAATTAGGACTAGCCATTACTAAATATCACTTGGGCCTAAATGGTACTAGATATTACTTGAGTCTAGTTTTTACTTGATATTACTTCAGCTCAGACATTACTACATAATACTTAAGTTTAGGCATCACTTACTAAACACTACTTGTCTACATTAGTGTAGGCATCCAGCCCCCTATTGCACCAAAGTAAAAGTGTACATTGGCAAAACATCACTAATTTGAGTGTCCCCTCAGTTAACTATTACACACATGGAAGCCATATCTATGAATGCCATTAGATTGTACGCTCTTAGAGACACAGGCTTGTACCTCATTGAAGGTGGAAGATGCCACTTGTACTGGTGTATACTGTATGGCTCCAGGTGACTTCTCTGTTCATGGGACCCACGTTCTTTGTTAATTTGCTTTAACGTAATGTATTCTGATCCGCAATATGCCAGCGAGCTTTTTTATTTAATCACAATAAGACCCTCTGGCCATGGAATAGTTAATTGTAAAACCCGCCTAATACATGCTTATTCATTGAGTGGTAATTCCATTGTTGGAGCATGAGACAGGAGTCGAATAGATTCACTCTTTCAAGTCAAATGGTAATTCTCATCCTTTGCTCTATTACCCTTTAATTGGCTTTTTCTTAGAAAATATCTGACAACCGCCTTTACATATCTCTTTCCCAGACCCCGGTACACAAAGAATTTAATGCTCTTGTTAGGAGCAGGAGAAGAAAAAAAAAATCTCGTGTCAGAAAATCTTTGGCTTTAACACCAATAAACTCTATATTAGTCCTAAACATGGATTTGTTACTCAATTGAGGCGAAGGCCGTACACATTCCGCCCTGTCATTAGTGCATTAGGCGTAATTGCGTACAGTATGTTTGCCGTTGCATCTGTTGGCCCATTATCAGGATGACCATTATGTACACTAATTCCCTGACCCTGTCTATATTTCCCTAAAGGGCCATAATCTTTCACAGTAGGTAGAATAAATCAGGCCTGAAATACGGCCTTTATGGGTTGCGTCCCTACTTCTTGCCGAAGGTAAGACTGTGACCATGTGTGAATGGTCTTTATTAGGGAACTATGCAAAGTTCACAGGAATAGGCCATATATCTGTGTCTAGATCAGGGATAGGGAACCTTCGGCCCTCTAGCTGTTGCAAAAACTACAATTCCCATCATGCCTGGACAGCCAAAGCAAAGCTCATCTCTAATAGATAGATAGATGTGTATATATATATATTTTTATCCATCTGTATTTGTATTCCTAGCTGTATATATGTATATGTGTGTACATACCTGTGTAAGTTTAAACAGGTGACGTTACTACTTTATACGGACCACTGGCTCTATCACACTCTTGCAACTTAATGAAGAGTGTACTGTCTCTTTAAGGACCTTTTTCCTTTAACAACAAAAACAATACAACAGGACCAATTTTATCTCTTAGTGTTCTTCCCACACAGACCATGCTATCTTGCAACAGGTTGGCTTGACTTTGTACCTTCTCTGTATGTAGAAGGGTTTTCTTCTAAAAACACAGAATAGCACAGGTATCCAATCCCCCATGATGTATAGGCCAACATACTACTTTACACAGTTTACACAGACCTCACTATAGATTTCCGCAAGGCAAAAGATCTCAAAGCGTCCCATTGACTCAGATGACACCAGGACTGAAGTTATTGCGCAGTACACAAAGTCTCCCAGAGACGGCCTGACTCACAGCTTACAAATACAGGTCATATTCCTCAGCTCACAGCCTGCCCATCCATGACAATACAAGACCATGCCGTCTTGACCTACCGTGGCACCTCCTTCTGCAAACTGGAAGCAAGAAAACTACTCTGATATGGGTGGCTCTGCTGTGTACTGTGGGCCAGACGCCCCATACAAAACATAGAGTATACATTGCATTACACATAAAATGTCACATAAGTATATTACATGCACATGTTTTCCGTCCTTATTACAGATTCAGGCCTGACCTGACGTCCTGATCTGCCACACTTATAAGAACCATAGTCAGGCCAGGCTCGTAATATGGATGCAAAAATGAGCATGTAATACAGTTTTCTATATACAGTTTTGTGTTTTGTTTTTGTTTCAGTTTTTTTTTTATGGCAGTCAATGGTTGACATATGTCACTATATGCCTATAGAGTGGCATACATTGGGGACTTCTCTTGGAGTTATACATCAGGGAATCTTCCCAATGTATATCTCCCATAGGAAGATAGAACACACTATGCACAGAGCCTTAGTCTCACACCTTAATCTCTATCTTTTCCATTCATTTCCATTTTTTCTCACCATCAGAGCTTTAAAATATTCATTTTCGGCTTCCTCCTGCAAAACACCTTGGTGCCGCACAGCCCTAACCTCACCTAACCCAGTGCAGACAGCGGGCCTTTGTTTACATTCAGGAATTGGCCCCCTTAACAGACTGGATGAAGCCTGTAATTGATGGAGAAGCAGATGCCACTAATAATAAAATGGCAAGTTGGGGCATGTGTCTTTTAATTCCCTCGGAGAACGCACCTCTGCCTCCCAGCCATGTTTATGAAAACGAGTGAACGCTGCATTTAATAAACAATAAATGTACCAGAAGCTGCTGCGCTTGGGTTTAATAAGTGCGATGCTGGATAACTACATAGCCAAAGGTGGAAAATTGTCAACGTCCGGCCTTGAGAGGTCAATAATTGTCAGCTATTCTCTGACTGTGAGTAGTCTATATAAGATGGGGTCCGAGAGACACATTGAAAGGGGCCCTGAGCTCATCTTGTCACCATAGTATTATCAACAGGGGAGAAGAAATTAAAGGAAATCTGGTAGCTCTATATCATGCTCAGAGCCTAAGTGTCAAATAGGAGGTACTGAGCTGCTGCATGCATGCCTCCTCCCTCCCTGTCTTGATTGATTGATGTATTGGGCTCACTAATGGAAACCAAGCCTTGTATATCAATCATGCAGGGAGGAGGCGTGCACACCATGGTTTAGCAATGCCTCCTTGAGCATGACCTAGAACTGACAGATTTACCTAATATCATCATGCCTGCAATGATTGGGTAGAGAGAGGAATTGGCAAACAAATTCTTGAGCCACTTGGCACAGTAGTATCATGTCAGCTCTCTGAATATGTGGAGAGAAGGGTCGGGCACGTTGGAAATCAACATAACCGATCTTGTTGCCCTCAGTGGAGTCAGATGAGTCTCATAGTAGCTTTCTTCTCATTCAAGTCTGCCATACGTTTCGGGAATTCTAGAGAGATATTGGCATTGGCAGAAGGCTGGCAGTTATCCAAAGATCCAAAGTGTATGGCCAGCTTGACAGTCTACCTCTGTATTGTAAGTTTTTGAAACAATATTTACATTAGACCCAGATTGTTTTATTGACTATTTTGTAAACACATTTGTTACGTTTATTGCATATGAACAGTCAGGAAAGACTTTATTGCAATTCGTGATACATGAAGTAGGCTGGGTTCACAATACGTTTTTGCAAAAAAAAAAACATGCATTTGTGTGCATTTGTTTCGATCCATTTTTCCATTGACTTCTATCATAAATTTTTTTTGAAAAAACAGATGAAAACGCATCTGTTTTCTTTAACGTACACAAAAATAAGGTCACATACGTTTTTGTGGACGTTAACAAAAAATAGGGATGTGTTTTGATCCATTTCTTTTTTTACTGGAAGTCAATGGAAAAACAGATGTACAGAATTGCATTGGTTTCATCAATTGCAAAAACAGATTGCAAACATAGTGTGAACCCAGCCGTATCAATATACTACTCATCAGCTCATATACGATAGAAGGATCTACCTCCAGGGATGAGATGGGACGGCACCCCCTACAGTTACCTCCTAGCTCATGTCACTGACTTTCCCAACGAATGCATTTTATTATTCCGATACCCAACAATCATTGAGCCACCGAACGCCTCCTTCATTGGGAGAGAGAGTAAAAATATGTTCCCAGATGCCGGTAGACTTGGGTGGCTTTAGGCCACCCAACCCTCATTCCGGAGTCCGTTCCTCGTCTGTGTATTTAAGTCATGAATTAGTTCATTTATATTTACTTTTATGAAGCTGATTATCCAAAGCTTCCCTATCTGATGAAAATCATTTTAATTGTAGTGTTAGGCTCCTGTGTAATATCCATTAGATTATGAGCTGTTTAAATTCTACATGGGTATTGTGTAAATTGGCCCTTTGTGAGCGAGGAAGCAATTACGACCAAACAGCTCTCTTCTAAACGGCTACAGAAGTTTGTGGTGTTGTTTAGGACAATCAGAAACAAAGGCGGCTGTTTAATTGTAATTTAATGGAATATCAAGGAGTCCGTGGCATTAGACGCTGGCAACAGAGAGCAGGAGAGAAAAAATTAACTGCAATTATGTTTGATTAAAGCTATCCTTCTCAATAATCAGCCATCCTGACAGGCCATGGGGCTCTTGTGGGTTCCTGGATGGCAAAAGGTGTTGAGCAATATTAAGACCAATAAAGGAGATATTAGCATAGCTAATTACAGCACTGCAAAACCTGTAAAAGGGACCTCTGTGTATTGTAATGTGTGAAATAATTGGCTAAGGCCATTATCAATTACATAAGGAATGAATTTGGGATGTCAGAGAAAAGCTGATGAGATGCATTTTACTTGACACAGCTCCGGTCCCTCATGTTTTTATGGAACAAAAGGTCTTATCAGCTCTTTATCAAACGCCGCAAGTTTACCAAGTGGCCAACTTGCTGATAGAATTATCCGGCAAGCCGGCGTCGGGCAATTAATACAAGTCATCCCGGCCGCATTACTGCTTATTCTCATCTAACCTTAGCCACTAATCAGGGAGTAATGATTTCTTTCCCTCTGGCGCAAAGAAATAGAATCGGTGTAGCAAAGTGGCAGGAGGGCGCCGGTGTGGACTGGCTTTATTAGCTTTGGACCGGAAAAGAAAGCGACCTGATTTTTAGGCCATGGCCAAGACCAGCAACAAATACTTCAGTGGAGTTTTCGGTCCAAACTTTTTGGTTATAATAGGCCACGCCTTCTATAAGAAGGTATGTACATAAGCCAATAACTCATATTATTTTTATAGTGTAGAAAAATATATATATATATCCAGTCCACACCCAAAAGTAGATTAGGATTCTTGGCAATGGCAATGGCCATCCATTGTATCTATAAACCTTCTAATCCATTAGGCGACTGGCAGCAATCCAATGGGACCCTGCCATTGTAAGGAAGAAGGGGATGCACAGTGGGTGTAGCATTGCATCTACTTTACTGTTATTACCTACACAGTGACAACCTAATTATTCACTTTAAGGGTGCGTTCACACTATGGAATCCACGCAGAGAACTTCCAGCGGATTCTGCCACTCGCTCTCGCTTGAATCTCTGCCCCTCCCATTGACTCTATGCTATGCTCAGGCTGATTCCAGGATCTGGCCAAAGAATTGACATGTCTCCGCGCGGATTCTGTAGTGTGAACACACCCTACCAAAGGCAGCTGCAACTCCCTACACAACAGTGCTCATGGCCAAGCATGAGAACTACAGTTACCCTCATTCAAGGGCAGAACCGCTCAGGTAATCATCGATATGCAAGAAAAGACAGGATAAAGGGGATGCAGTGCTAGGCCTGCTTTGTGCCCCTTTCATTCTCACCTCTAATTCCAATCTCTAGTTGCTTTCATTATTTTTCCTTGCAAAGCCACCCCCTAAATTTGCAGGGAGCTACCCTATTCACACGAATGAACATGGCAGCACTTCCCTACAAAACCAGGCAGCCAGATGCATCCACTACAGCTGCCTCCTAAAGGTATGACCCCCAACAATCCTATTGATACACCATTACTTTATGGGGAACCTTCAGCCCTCCAGCTGTTGCAGAATTACAATTTCCATCATGCCTGGACAGCCAAAGTTACCAGGTAAAGTTTTGCAACAACTGGAGGGCCGAAGGTTCCCCATCCCTGCTTTATAACATACGAATATCGGGGGAGATTTATCAAACATGGTGTAAAGTGAAACTGGCTCAGTTGCCCCTAGCAACCAATCAGATTCCACCTTAAATTTTCCAAAGAGTCTGTGAGGAATGAAAGGTGGAATCTGATTGGTTGCTAGGGGCAACTGAGCCAGTTTCACTTTACACCATGTTTGATAAATCTCCCCCATCCTGTTCAGATACCATATAGGTACGTTGTATAGAATATTCTACACACCATAATAACCCTACAATAAGGACACATGCACTATATAGCTGTAACAAGCCACTTTCTGTGCTACCAATAATAAACTATATCTAGGCCCCGTATTACGAGGCGCTGCACTGCACAAGGCTTAGGCTATCTATGGAATAATATTGAAGCCAATACAACTATACAGATAATCCCCAGTGGTTTATCCCTACAAGATCAACACAATGTGCAGAACCTTTTAAGTACTGGATGCGGTGAGCGTTGTAAATAACAATGATATTAAAAGATAAGGGCCCACCTATTATTAGCAGTCTGAACTATGACCTAAGGAGTGAGCTATGTATATGAATGCTGGACTGAGGAATGATTCACAAAATATCCTCTTACTGCTCGCATAATACACTACAATTAGAACAAGGATTTCATACAAGAACAATATTATCCTATGTAGACCTGTGGTCACTGCTTAAGGGGTACTTGAGTAAAAATCTTTTTCTTCCATATCAACTGGTTTCAGAATGTTATATAGATTTGTAATTAACTTCTATTTAAAAATCTCAAGTCTTTCCATACTTATCAGCTGCTGTATGTTCTGCAGGAAGTGGTGTATTCTTTCCAGTCTGACACAGTGCTCTCTGCTGCCACCTCTGTCCATAACAGGAACTGCCCAGAGCAGGAGAGGTTTTCTATGGGTATTTGCTACTTCTCTGGGCAGTTCCTGTCTCGGCTGTCAGACTGGAAAGAATAAACCACTTCCTGCAAGACATACAGCAGCTGATAATTATGAGAAGAGTTAAGATTTTTTTAAATAGAAGTAAATTAAACATCTCTATAACTTCCTGCAACCGGTTGATTTGAAAAAAAAAAAAAAAAAAAAAAAAAGATTTTCACTGGATAACCCCTTTAATGTTCACATGGTGGGTTTTAATATTGGTAAAAATTCAAAGTTGCCGTTTTCTGCAACATGGATTTCAAATCCAGATCAGGAAATAAAAAACTGCAACTCCATGTAAATGAGGCCTTATTGAATATTATACTAATGATTATATTGAAACTTTATTAATTAAAGGGATTCTGACTTTTCTTCCAGAAACAGCACCATTCCTATCCAGTGGCCATAAATGGTACTGCAGCTCAGCCATGTCCTAGAACAGCATTCAATTTGGCTGTCAGAGCATGAGCTAGAGCAGGGGTAGGGAACCTTGGCTCTCCAGCTGTTGCAAAACTACAACTTCCATCATGCCTGGACGGCCAAAGCTTTAGCTTTGGCTGTCCAGACATAATGGGAGTTGTAGTTTTGCAACAGCTGGAGAGCCAAGGTTCCCTACCCCTGAGCTAGAGAGCTGCAGATTGTGGAACACTATACTAGAGACTGAGGTTGAGCAGCAATACCAGAAACTCTGACTCTCTGCGGCTGAAATATATTTTTAGCGCCATCCTCATTCTGTGGCCATATCTGGTATTGCCGTTCAACCACTTCCTGCTCTCCAACCTATGGTGAGCACTTGTTCTGTACACTGAGGCTGAGCTGTAATACCAGCTATGACCACTGCATAAGAATGGTGCTGTTTTTGTTTTTTGTTTTTTTAAATCTGACCCCTTTTCTTCGGGAAGCAGTATATTCCTTAGGGGTACATAATCCCCAGGCATGCTGCATTCCTAGTGCTATACATACAAGTGGGTTATAATGACATTCAGAGTATATGGCAGCATTGCATAGACTATTCGCATAAATGGGAATATGATTTTTTTTTTTTTTTGCATTGAGAGGGTAATTGAAGTCCTTATTTTTTTTTGCAAAGAGGGGGTTAATTGAAGTCTTTATAGCATTTTGCCATGATTGAGGAGGGAGTGAGCACTCTCCTGCTTCCAAGCAGTCTCTCCTAATTACTGGGAAGTCATTGAGAGCGGTGGCCACAGCTGTGTTGTGTGTGTGAGTCAGGCCATCAGTCGCTCCAAGTATTGATTACTGAGCAATTCTAGCTGATCAGGTCCTGGAGCTTCAGAGACAATGCGCTTTCCTCAGAAAACCTGTAATGAGCAGTTCCTATACCAGACTACATACTGCTGACACCAGATCTCTGCACTAAGATAGTACACAGGTCAATACATATTGGATTTCCAAAATGCTAGGGTCTTAATGTCAGGCCCTCTTTTTTTTTCTTCCTATGTCTGCCATTAGCTATTACTGGGTTCACGTGCTTTAATGCTGTATGGTTGGGGAAGGGGGGGGGGGGTGCAATCTCCTCCATTAGTCTGATTTATACTTCAAATATGCCATGACAAATTGCTTTAACACCAGACTTATTAAATTCTTGTACATTTCGAGTTATGGGCCTCATATACTTGTAACATAGGCATGACGTCATAATGGAAAGTGCATGGTGTAAGGGGATTGAATTTTACAGCTGTAACCAGATGTCCTTGTAAGCACTTTCTCGTTTTTTTTTTGTTTTTTTTCTCTATTACAAAAGTCAAAAATATCCGAAAAAAAAAAGAAGAAGAAGAGGGATAGAGGACCAGAGCGCCGCGCATTTCATGATCCGCCACCGTAAAATAGTAGGATTTAAAATTTACCCATCCCAGCGGTATTCATCATAACCAGCATGTAAATGCGGATGGAGAAGGATTTGGAAATATACATGGTTTGACTCGCAGTTCAACAATTACTGGCCTTTGTCTATGGTTCCTGCTCTACTGTAGCAGATTTTGTCTCCAAAGGACTGAAGCTATTTTACTTTCCTCCGCTGTAGTAACCACACCGCATTAACAATATTTGTACTACAATCACCAAGGGACCTACTTCCCAGATTCTATCACTTCTTTATCTCCTGACAAATACCTCACTATTGAACATTATTAGGTTTAGAAAATTAACCCCTTGCCGGCCGCAGCTCTCCCCTACAGGCCCTTATCACTTTATCCGCCCCCCTTCTACACCCATCTCTTTTCCTTTTCTTATAATGGTTTCTCCCCCCCCCCTCCCCCTCTCTTTTCATCACCGTTTCAGCAGCTGCTGTCAAGGGGCATTTATAGATACCATGATCTTGTACTTTTGCAATGATTCTCATTACAACGATACCAAAGAGATCTGATGGGATTTAATAACTTTTTTGACCTGGTTCGATACGCGGCATTGCATGGAATGCAGGCGGGGGAGGGGGGCGCATATTTCTGCATGGGACCACCCATATACTGCTAATGATCAAGATACTGGAACTGATCTATTTCGCCAGTCCATTTTTTTTAAAGGGTTTGTGTTCACGTTTGGGTAATTCACAATCAGTAAAATTGTACAGCCATACTTTTATGGCTGGATAGTTAAAGGGGTTTGCCCGCAAATGAAAAAGATGTCTGTCTGGCCTCCAGTTATTGGGTATGGTCAGCCAAACTATGTAACACAGCTGTTTTTGGTGCTTGTCCATCTTGGCCGACCACAAGGTAGCCATATTTTTTAATTTGTGGGTAAAACCCCTCAAACACAAGAACCTTTTTTTTTTTAGCTGTTTTTGGTATGTTTTTTTTTACCCCTTTTATGGGCCATTTTGTACCAAAAAATGGTTGCAGGGCACTAACTATAGAAAGTACAGAGGCAGTACCCTCCCATGCCTGAGGTGACTAATGGCTTCTGTGTGGCACAGGGCAAATGTTGGGCCCTGTTACAGATATGGCCCAGACACTGCACATCTTGCTTTTGGATGGCTGGCTTGTAAACTCCATTATAGCATTTGCTGTAGAAGACAAAAATATGGATGGACATCTGCAAAAAAAAAAATGTAATGCAAACAAAAAAGTTTTTTTTAAAGAAGTCTTAGCAATTTTTAGCCTAAAAACATAGCCTTAGCCATGTGACAACCAATATGGAGTAGACATCACACAGCTTTCCTAGACTACTGAATTTAAATGCACCATGTCAGCAGTCGTACACTGTGGCATCCAAATCTCTTACAAATAGTACAAAAAAAAAAGTAAAAATCAAATAAAAAATAGTAAAGCAGCCAGCCACGCTTTCTTTTATCTGTCAATTCCCCACTTGTGTTCTCAGTATCCATGATGGTTTTGATAAGGTTATCTCTTAAAACAAAGTCAACTGCACATGAGAAAAAGCAACGTGAAGTGCACAATATTTACACAAGGGCTCCTCTTTCAAGGGCCAATATTTTCCTTCCTCCCCCCACCGGCTCCCTCTTTACCTATTTCTTGATTTCTAATGGGTAGTGCAGAACTGACATGATTTCCCCAGCAGATCACTCGCCCTGTCAATCAGTCTGGATTTTGTCTTTCACCGTGGGCTCATTAAAACCTCTTTCTCACTCCCTCTGGACTCTGCTCTATTTGCCAGCTCTGATCACGGAGTTCCTTCTTTAAGAAAAATGCCAGCATCACTTGCCGCACATCAAATGCTGCCCTAGTAACTTGTTGCCAGCTCCAGGGGAGAAGGTTGAGGTTTTTTTCCCCCCTTCTTTTACAGGCTATAGAGAGATTAGGGAGATTATACACAGACTGCTAAGCAGCAGGGGCATAAAAACGCATGACCCGCCTGGCTTGGAGGACAAGAGTAACCACTGCTAAAACCATGTTTGCCAAATTCAGGGTGCCCTCATACACACTTTTTTGTTTGACATTTTTCATGCCAAAAAAAACTAATGCGTTTTTTCTGGCTTTTTTTCTGCCGTTTTTCTGAAAAATTAAGGCAGTATGAAGCCAGTCTCAAAGCCAAAATTTTACATTGCTATTTGCAATCATGGGAATGTACAAGGTGGGTACCCACAGTCTATGCAAAGTACACAATGTATGTCTAACAAGTCATCATAAGGATATCAGAAACCACAGTAATATTCTCCAATTGGTTAAATTCCCTGATATACATGAAAGAAAAGTTGGCCGAGCCCACAAATCTCGTCATTTGAGAAAAGTTGGCCAAAACCACCAATCATAGCATTACAAATTACAGTTGACCGGACCTGTCAAACTGTTTGCGTTCGGCAATGTTGTCCCAAACCAAACGCCCGGCATAGGCTGCATCCATGTTTTCCTGGCAGCCCTATGGCGGCATCCAACTTCTGCGGCTGCGGAGAGTCAATGCCGAGCATTCATGTTCAAAGGACATTGCCAAACCAGAACAGTTTGACAGGTCCACTCAACACTACAAATAAGTCATCTGAACCCACTCATTTTAACATTAGAGAAGAGATGGCCAAACCCACCGAATTTGGCATAAAATCAGCTATTAAATCAGCCAAACTCATCAATTTCTGCATTACAGAAAAACCAACTGAACCCGATTGCGACATTAGAAAAAATTTGGCCAAATTTACCAATTTTCATCATTACAAAAAAGTCACCCAAACCCACCAATTTCGACATTACAAAAAAGTCTACCAAACCCACCAATTTTAGCTAGATCGTCTAACCATACACTCAATGGGTCCACATGAATTTATGGGGACCTTTAAATCTCCCCTAAAAGATGATGTAGGCAACAAATCCAAAATGCCCAATCGTTCTCTCCCCCAACATCATCTTTACGTAGAGAGCCATGAGGCCCCCATACACATAAGACAGTAGGTATATATAACAGCTGTAGCTGTATATAACATAATATTTATTTTTACCTAAAAATACTTGACATTTTTTGTTAATTCTTTTACATTTAAGTTTGCAACAACATTTTTCATCTTGAAAATGCTGACAGCGGAGGTCTTTACAAGTGTACTCGCGAGGCAGCGGACAGGCTCTGGATCCTTTTAGATCCTGATTAAAAACTTATTAAAACATTATAAATGATTAATGTGAACACAGCCCTCAGTGGCAATTATTAGTTGTAATGCAGGTAATGCAGCTTAATGAGAGGGGCACATGTGTGCAAAGCTTTAACTTCATTACTCCTGAATGTCAACAAATACAAGAAAAATGTGCGTCCCGTCTATCCATGACTTAATACAGCGCTGACTTCTCCTCTCTGCTTTCCCCTCTCGGCTGATGATGAGCCAAGGGCTATAAATTAATCCTTTCTCTTAGCTTCATACCATAGCGAGGTGTTAAACTTGTAATAAACTTCTTTTTTTAAACCACATGTGGAAAACTACAACACTAAATTATATTTAGAAAAAAAAAGTGTAAAAAATTCGACAATATTTATTGCTGTTAAAAAAAAAATGTAGTTTTTGAATCAATACTTTTTTGAAAAAGATTTTCTTTTCTTTTTCTTTTTTTTTTTAACCAAAATAGCTGAATCATTATTCAGAAAGGGAAAACAAACCGTCATTGTACCCCCTAAGCTGCTTCAAATATTTTTACACGGACGACGCTCCAACATTTGGATCTGAATAACATAATGAGGAAATACCAGTCAGCGCCTCTCTAAATTGGTGAGTTGGAAGATAAGCACATGTTGGAAGGGCAGAATTCTGTGAATAGCTGCATTTAGGAAACTGTGGAAGGAGAATCACGGATGTCAGGCCAGTCCGAAATGAGGCGTGCACACGCATTGCCAGAACTGAACCTTCTTCTAAATTCTAAGTTCTTAACCTGTTATTGGTACGCCCCCCTTTGTGTTTCTAGGGGGTACTTGCACTTTCTATATGTTGCACACAATATATGATCATAGCCGTAGGGTACTTTCAGAAATGCTGTTCTCAAGGTTATAACTATAGGGAATGCAAAAATCACAATTGCACCCAAGCTCTGGTGCCTAATGGTGCCTGATGGCCGCTTTATTACATGATGGTTAGGAAAGCCTTCTACAGGTCCTGCAAGTTTTGCCTCTGGCTGTTCTATATATAGTTGATCTACAATGTTAAGAATGTACAACCGAACATCACCCAAGGGCTTGGGGGGGTTTCGAGTGCCTATAAGCCTACTTTCCACTGGCAGGAAACCCTAACGCAAAATTTCCACCTTAACTGATTCATTAATCAACTTGTCTGATGTTAAGTGATGTCATCACCACCGTCCTGATGTCACCAAATCCCGACCCACCGGCCTACGACGCTATCAGCTGGCTCACACATTCCTTTGCCTTTTTTTTTCTCGTAGCTTTTGACAAGTAGCTCAATGCACCCTGATCTATATTGTCCGTTGAAGAGTATTTCAAGACTATTTGCATCATTTTATGCCTAATGTATAATATATAGCACTAAAGTGGGCTCATGTTCTGTCTTGTTACCAGGCATGAAGAAGTAAGGGCAATGAAGACACATTAGTCCTTTCAAGCACAGCGACTATAATGCAAGCAAGAAAGGTTGCTACTTGGAGTTAAGAGGTAACCTTTCTGCCTCACTAAGACAATGGAGGAGTAAAGAAAAATGTCAAATCAAGAGAAGGTGGATTTAGAGATGAGGCAGCCGAGAATGACGCCGGTGCCATATTTTGTGAAATAATGCTGTTGGCAGGAGAGATCCCTGTTTCTGATTCATCTGAGGCCGTATGGCAAAGCTTTGTCAGTCTGTGCAAGATATAAATAATTCAGGGTGAGAGATGGCAATTACAGGGCCCTGCACAACCAAAATGAATATTTTATGAAGACTAAAACTGCCTTGGAATGAATCATACACATGGAATCACACACACACACTCGTATACACACATACACACAGCCAGAGCTTTACATGTCAACACAAAGGACACAAGACAAAACCATTTCCCAGCTTTTCTTATAATTTCTCCACATGGGTATGGGGGGTGTGAGCAGCGTTTAGGAGCTGAAAACAACCGGTTCACATTCGTCTGTTTTTTCGCGTTTTTTAGGGTTGTTTTAATATAAAACATATGGATACACACAGATCCGTCAACAGACTGCGGCAAGCCGGTGGGATTAAGATATCGCTGCTGTTGACTTTTCCGGAGAAAAATTCTGGTTTTGTTTTGATACAGAAATGTTGGAAAGGTGGAAGGATGTTTCCGGCAGCAGGTTTACCGTATGGCAATCACCCAACTCTCCACCAACAGTGTCGATGGAGAGAAGGCTCGGGAGTTAAAAATCCAAATTGTCTGACCCTTCTCTCCATCAACATTGTCTGTTGGGACTGGATGCTGCCTACCCTTCGCCATAGAGGACACAAAAATGCTTGACCGTTCCGAATGAGTGTTAAACTGAACAGTGTACGGAAGCCTTAAAGGGGTTTTCTGGGCAAGACATTTTGATCGGCTGTCTGCTGACGCACTCGGCACTGTCACTGAATAGCATTTGGCCCCTGCACTACACAGTTATCAGGGCTGGATTCAGTTGGCTCTGTTCACTGTGTAGTGGCCGGACCTGGTAACTGCACTTCAGCTACCATTCACTCGAGTGGGAGCTGAGCTCCGGCTAGACATCACCATTGACAGAGTCAACTGCTTCTTCTCCGTTCACTGTGTAGTGCAGGTGCCAAACAACTGTTTGTCAGGGGTGCACCCCGCCTATCAGTGTCTGATGACCCACCCTGTGAAAAGTTTTTCAGAATAATTTGCCCAGAAAACCGAATTAAATCCACTATCACTCTGGTTCTGGGCCTGCTGTGATGATGTCACATGACACTGCAGACAATCATTGGCCTCATCACTCCCTGTATGGAGCTGCAATGGATTTAGGGATGAGTAAAGTTTTGTCCATTTTTTTTTTTAGACCAGTTTCACAATGGTCTTAATTTTTCCACCAAAAAAATCCTGGAAACCCCCTTTAAGGCTATGTTCAGACCTCATAAGAGACTGGCCTTTCCATGACCCGGCCGGTCGGTCTCAATAAAGATCATCCCAGCCAGTATGATCTTTAGTGCGGCATCCGTGCGGGCCCGCATCAGAACTCTCCACTGCACACTATGACGCGTGCAGCCGGAGAAGCTCGCTCCATAGTGTGCACATGTCAGTTGTTTGCGGTGCCGCTAGAGGTCCCGGCCGGAGCGTATACCATGAGTATACGCTCCGGGCAGGATTCCATAAAGGTAACGTATATTTTCGTAATAATCAACGGCCGTACTTTTACGAAAATATACGCTGTGTGAACATGGCCATAATCTGTACCCATCTCCCACAGATCTCGAGCATAAACAAAATGCAGTTGTTGGGATATTTGTAAGCTGTCTCGAGATAATCCGTCCTAGTGCGCTGTCTAGTGACGGGAAACCATTTCATGTCAGGAGTAAACAAGCCGGGTCTACACTACAGCCTCATAACAAGAAGCCTTTTATGTCCTACATCTCCAGCAAAATGCTCACCGCCGAATACAGATACAAATAATATCATTGTTCCGTAAAGCTGCAGAAGTAAAAGAAACCTGGTTGAATGGGTATTGTGTTTGCCCAGTTAATGATACCTGGGCCTATTGTGAGGAAGAAGCAGGTCAGGTCTATGACATCACCGGGAGCACAAGACGCCCTCTGTGCACAGCTCCCAGTCAACATTTTCCCATCGGTGGGAACGCGGACACCGCTCGCCTCCAACCAGCCCTTACTTTAAATCCAACTCGGAAGCATTGTTTACGAAAACAAGGCTATTAGGTATATTAATAATTTGATAAATAGAGAGACGCCTTAAATTATTCATGAGGAACATTTGGCGAGAGTAAAATGACATGCATGGAGCAGGTTTATAAAACCTGCTAATTATGAATTAAGCATGCAAGAGGAACCGCTAACCTTGAAATTAAAATATTTTATGATTCCGCAATTACAAATAGGTAGAGTTTTTCCATTTTTTTATTTTTTTTTTAAGGGCCCCTGTGTGAAAACAAAAAGGAGCTTTGTACGTTCGCAGCTGGCACATTGTATACCTGGAAAGTGACAGCGGTAAAAAAAAAAAAAAAAAAAAAAAACGTCGTCGGAAACGCGGGCTCCTACAGATGATAGATATTACAAAGCGAGATGACACTAGTCGTTTTTTTGGGCAAAAGCCTTGCTTACACTGCTTGCAGATCTACAAATAAGTAGCAACCGCACATACAAGTCATGTCAGCAGCCTCAAACGCAAGAGAGCCGGCTGCATGGGGAGAACACAGGCATATCAACTCCATTTGTGTCAAAACACTGACACAGTCACAAACCAGACTCTTGTATTCTCGTGTTAACCCGTTTGGCTGCCAAATCATCCCATATAGCTGCAACAAGACGCTTAATATTCGCCTTTGAGGATGTACTGTCAACGACTCATTCATGATTTTTTTTTTCTTCTTCTAGTGCCTGGGAATTATTGCCGTATGATTAGTGAGAACTGAATACAATTAGGTAATTCAATCTCTTTCCACAAGAGGGCTGCTTTATCATAGGACGCTGGGAATTCAATGAAGTCTTCTGTGGTGTTTTGGAAACAGAGATGTGTATATATACTGTGGGGGGGGGGGGATAAAAAGTTTACTCTTTACCGACTTATAAGTTATTGCTGAGACATCTGGAGATTATATGTAGGCTTAAATGGTCTGAGGATCCAGGAATGTGCTACATCATAGACAACTGACTGTAAATGATGGCATTCATGAGAACCAGAGGTCTTAAAGGGAACCTGTCATGTTAAACATGCAGTTTGGCCATATTATAGAGCAGGAGGAGCTGAGCAGATTGATATATAGTTTTCTGGGAAAAGAGTCAGTATAACTTGTCATTATTGATCCAAACATCTACTAATTTCTGAGTATAGGAGTCAGTGGGCGGTCCTAATCAGTAACTGACAGTTATTTCTGCCTCCACATGCTGTTAGTCACACCCACTGGACTCCTAAGCCCAGAATGAGCAGAGATTTAGATAAAAATTACAAGATGTACTGAATATTTTACTATACAACTATATATCAATCTGTTTAGCTTGTCCTGCTCTAAAACATGGTGCTGTTAGGTTTCATGGTGAGAGGTCCCCTTTAATAGCATATAAATAAGATAAATGCTCTGAATGATGGTTAAAGGGGTTATTTAGGCTTAGAAAAACAGTTTGGTGTGGGGTTTAGCAGCTCATTTTTGAAGTGAATAGAGCTGAATTGTAATACCACAAACAACCTGGAAACAGGGGTGGTGCTGCGTTTTATCTAATTCTGGATAATCCCGACCTGTAGTATTACATAGACACGTGACATAAAAGGGTACAAGATGAGAACAAAGGCAAAACTTGAATATCCTAAGTGCCAGGGATCTAGGGCCAGACCCCTGCTTATTATAGGCTATTTAGCATATCCATATTTCCCTATGTGGCAGAAGGACACATATACAGAAGCAAATTCCACCTCCACCCCTCTCTATAGCTATGGCTTTGGGTGCCAAGTCTCCTCTACACTGACCATCAAGACATCAATTCCAAGACGATTATGCTTTCTGTGCATTTTAGTCCATTGATCAAAACAGGCTCCATATTTCCTTAATGATTCACACTTTCCAGGGAAAGGAAGTGCGAAAAAAAAAAAAGACATTAGTAGTAAAAGCAAATGTGGTCAATGTAAAAGCTCCATACCAGTCATTACATAAAAGACCCAAAGTGCGGAGTCATCACGTTCTATAACTTAAAGATGACCATAGAAGAATATAAAGGCTGCTCCCACACACTGTGTGTCATACAGGTACTATGAATTTCCTTCCATGTCTGCTCAATGTGGCACCCATATGGTCCTGCAACAGGAAACACATGGAGCCAGTGGACTTCCCGTACCGTAAACAGTCTTAAAGAAAACTGGCCTTGGCCGTGGACCGTAACCAGAGTCCAGTTTTGGGAAATGGTCTAAATTTCTAACATTTTCTAAACTATGCTGGAAAAATGGAGCGTGCATGCTGATTATATGGATTATATGGGCATTATATGGTTTATTGGGACACTATGGTGGTATTATATAGGCACTATATGGATTATTGGGACATTGTATGGTGGTATTATTTGGGCAATTAATGGTTCTGTTGTGTGGGCTATATACTGCCTTGCTATGTTGGCTCTGTATGGATTATTGGGCTACTGTAGGGTGATATTATTTAGCTGATGAATAGTTGTGTAGGCTATATACTGCCTTATGTTGGCTTTATAAGGATTATTGGGATACTATATGGTGGTATTATTTAGCTGATTAATAGTGGTGTGGGCTATATACTGCCTTATGTTGGCTCTATAAAGATTATTGGGATACTATATGGTGGTATTATTTAGCTGATTAATAGTGGTGTGGACTATATACTGCCTTGCTATGTTGGCTCTATATGAACATTCTGAACATTATATGGCGGTATTATTTTGGCATTGAATTGTTGAATGGCTGTATTATCTGATACTATGTAACAGCATTTGGTTATAAGCACTGAGATATATGTAAGCATTGTACCTGGCGGCCTGCTGGCACATAAAGCATTATTGAAGCCAGTATTCAGTGTGACCCTCAGACGGCGGAGCAGATGATATGTTTGTTATTAGGGCTGATGTGTAGACATATTATCACACAACAAGGGGCACAATGGTCTTGCTCTGCATTTTTCCTTCTTATTGTTGCACAGCCCCGGCGCTCCCCAGAGGAAGGAGCCCTGTTAATTGCCCACGTAACACGGAGAACAGCCTGGGTCGCGCTTTAATACATGAACATTTATCCTGACTCTGTGAGGCACAGCTGCAGGTCACGAATCCAACCAATCCCAACAAGATGACTGGGAAACAAGATAATGAAAATGTTCTCATGTAGAAAGCCCTCATCACAATGCTGACGGTGCCACGTAATAGCGCTATGGATATGGATATTACAGGCTGAAATTAATACCTATATATGAAAACATTCAACACCTCGGAGCTAGGAACGGATGTAGCAGGGCCGAGTAGGTCATGTGTGGTTTACATAGCTTAATATACCAGGGCTTATTAAACCATGTTGTGACAATGCAACCACAAAAGGTTAATAAAGCAACATCAGCTCTGCTACATCCGTAATGTGTCATCATACCGTTGCTGTTGACATGCAAGTGTGCAAAATTTTGCATGATCAGCAGAAATTGCATCATCATCACTTGCCACCGTAAACCACAGTCACACCTTGGGAAGATTAGTATCTCGGTGGATCTCTCGGCATTACATGGATATCGCTTCTCATGCTGTTGCCTGGCAACCTGTGCACTCACGAAGTTTAAGGAAAGCCTCCGATTTTGTCTCTTCTTTATCTGATTCTACAAGTTATTCCACCTCATCATTATCGTATAACACAATATATTCTATTGGCATCAGGGGCTGGCAAAACCTGCAACCCTCTGCAATGACAACACCATAGACCATAGAACCTATGCCCATTATGGCTGGACAGCCAAAACTTCGGCTGTGGGGCTGACAGCTGGAGGGCAACATCTAGAGGGCCTCAGGTTCCCCATCTTTGGCATTGAGAACTACCATTGCAGCAGCTCACTTGTTCACAGAACTACAATGGCGGCTAATCAGAATGATACAATAAACTCTGCTACATATCTTTATAGATCAATATGAAGTTCTTGAAGGATTTTTTCTTTAACTTTTTGATGACCATGACATATAAGAATTATATATATATATATATATATATATATGGCCATGTTCCCATAGCCCCCCCCCCCCCCCCAACCCAGTATTGCTGTCATCCAAAATGGTTGCACTAAATTAAGAATTTTTCCATGCAACATATTTCACTCTGACAAAACCATGCTGGGTGGCAACAATGCTGGGTTACCCATAGGTCCGACGTTGGGCCCCATTTCAGCCTGGGACCCCAGATGCAATAGATCCAGCTTACTACATCCAGTATTCCCATTAAACATATGTGAACCTGGCCTAACTTGGAAGTTAGTTGGTACTGCACATCTTATCACTATGGGAAATATATACTGTATAACCACAGAGCGATCAAAGTAAAAGGGTTGTCCCAGGGTGAGTAGTCTCCATAGCACAGATTAAAATGGTGCCCCTTGGGCAATGTCAGAATGGGGTATCTGCAGCCCACCAAAGGAAATGATCCTGGGGCCAATTAACCAGTGACAAACAACATGTCAGTCAGTGTTAGTGCAGGTTCTAAAACTGGGGGCCCACCGGAGGATCCTCCAGTCCTCTGGTAGGCCAGTCCAACACTGCCCTTGTGGTGCTAGTTAACACATTCAGCTAGGGCAGGAGGACTTGTTTGCCCCCTCTCCTTCCCACAATCTGCGGTGGTTCCCCACATACATTTGGTAATATAGTAGGACCTGAGTGAAGATTTTTGCAAGGGTAATATAGCCTCTCTCTCGGGGCACCATAGCCGCTACATGGCATTGACTGGCTCATAACTTTTTGTTGTTTGCCACAGTACAGTTTCTTCCTTATATATGGTACACCCTTGCTCTGTATGGATCTTCCCATCTCAGTCTGAGAAAAAGTCATATGGAGACCCATTTCGATCTCCTTTTAATCCCACCACAGGGACCCACCATTGCCGAAACCCATCCCAGCCTAACAAACTCTCAATTGCCTTTGGAAATCTAGTCTAAATGTTTGCCATCTCTTAACAACTCCAACACTCAGCCTAAAGTCTTTCCATGCAAATTGCAATTTTATAACTCCATGTCTGTGATCGATTCCGCCCTAAGCTCGGTTGACACTTTTTTTCTATTGGCCTCCAAAGACAAAATAGCTGATATTTTCCACGAGTCACCAGAGAACTCTCAATTTATATAGGCTGCTCTTTTGCCATCCTCAATCTGCATGGAAGAAGATTAAACATTCAATTTGTTACTTGATAAGCCACAAGGTTCACCACTTACCATACAAATGGAAAACATTACAGTCATTCCTCAACTTGCTTTCCTGAGCATTTTATTATTTGGGATATTTACTTCGGGGAAATTATGATGCATGTCATATTTATCTTCATGAAAAATGAGCATCTAAATGGAAATCACCTTTTGAATGGATCGGCCTATGGTGTAATACTAATATGCTTCATGAACTATAAAATTTAGTCACAGTCTATGGATGTATTATAGGGACGACTTTAATACTCTCACATCAAGCAAATTTTCCCCCGTGATAAGCGAATACTCCGAGACCTGATTTCAGTTTGATAATCATTACACTTACGCGATGGTACAAGTCAGTGCTTGTAGATTTATGTTCATCCTCAGATCTTTTGCATTAATCTGCCTCTGAATAAGCTATTTGCACTTCCTCAGAGCATGCAGGAAATTGAAATAAGGTGTAAATTTGTAGGTCTTAAATCTGAACAAGTACAGACATATATTTTCACCTGGTACCACTCATTTGTTTCCAGTAAATATAAAGGACATTTTTATCCCTTCCTGTCTTCCCGCGTGAGGTTTGTCAGGAGATTGTCATATCTCTATGATCCTGTATTTCCCCGGTAATATTTCTCATTTATAAGAGAACCTTACGCCACAAGCAAAAATATTTATCTATGAGATTTTTTTCGGAAGACGTCGTCCTACCGGTGGCAAATGTCTAATATCCAAGTCATCCGGAAACGAGCCTTAGATCACTAGCCCCTGGCCGGCCAGATGTTGCATCATTGCTCAGTCTGGTAATCGGTGTTCAGACCAGCATGACTCTAAATCATGGCTCTGATGATCCTTGTCTCAAAAGTAGAATGAGAAAGGATGGCAAGAAATTGCACAATGGCGGGCTTGTCTAGCGGCTGGTTGAGTTGATTTAAGGACAGACTTGTGGACAGGAGGGCACCAAGGTAATATAAGTATTAGTCTGTAGATTAATTTAGCTTAACACTTGACAACCTGATGCCCATATTCCAAAGTTCTACACATAAACCAAGTTTTTCTAAGAGGTCTTCACTATTTCACGCTTGGGCTTTTCATTAATACTCAATACACAGTCGCCATGGTGGAAATACAGAATATGCAAAGTAGCTTCGTGCCTGAAGGAAAAGAGCTTGATGTCTGGCACAACCTATTGGGGGCAGCAACCTCGCAAGACAATGCAAGAGCCTTAGTACATAACTGGGAATTTTATAGTCATACCAAGTTACCAATCTGTCTTGGGGTTGTTGCTCCTTGTAAGTACAGAACATGGAAAGGGTACTGAGTTCTAACAGGGATCCTATCTTCAATAGGGAGTTCCAGAGTGACAGCTCTTATACCTCTTGAAGAAAGATATATATCCTTTTTTTCCAGTGGATTACAAATAGTCTATAAGTCTCCATATAACTTTAGGTGCTCCTCAAGGAAAAACATATCTCTCCTAAGTCCTATGTTTTGAGCAGAGTTAACTCCCAATACTTGGAGTTGAGTCAGCTCAACTACTTGAACCTTCCCTCCTTGTGAGGCCCTAGTTTGGCTTTAGTGAAACTTACTGCCCGCACAGTTTACTTTATCCATTGCCACCTATGACATCATATACCAGAAAGTATCTGGTAGTGTGGGTTAGGGAAAGGCTCTGTTCCGAGTTCCTGTTAGCAGCTCCATTGATATTGAAGAAAAGAATAGCAAAGCATCCAAAAAAGTGAAGGACGCCACATTCTAGACCCCATTAAAAGTCAATGGGGTCCATTGGGTGGCATTAGTGTCCATAATTTAACATGGCACCATTTTTTTGTCAAAAACATCTATGTCTAATAGAGCCTACACATTATTCAACCTAGATCTATAAACATTATACTACATTGTTACCATTTCCCTAAGGATCTTTTCATGATATAGCCAACACATATATGTAATTATTAATAGTCAATGAATATTTGGATAAAACACTTTAGTATCGAATGACAATCCAACTCAAAATTTTGTCAGAAGGAAGTCATGCAAATGAATAAATCATTAGCTTAAAGCGCTCTAAATAATTTACCGTCATAAACCGTTTGAAATATGGTTATATAATATATTTGGGTCACTTCATGGCAAATAGCTTGAAGAATTCAGCCAAAAGATCAATTCTATAAATATGTCAACCGGCTAGTTTTTGTTCTGTTTTATCGTGGCATGTGCACATTTCACAACATGCTCTGGTTTGCCAAGAAAACAAAAGCACTTCAGTATATAGAAGCATTCCAGCTGTTCCTTTTTTATTTTAACATGGCATATCATTTCTAAATTTAATCCCCTAGAACGAAAAATGAATGCAACTAGTGAAACTGGAAAAATTACGAATATGTTATCTGTGAAGCCTACAACATGTTATGTAAGATGAAAGTTGGAATTACAAAGTCACTGGAGCCTTCGGTTAAGAGGTGAGTGCTCACATAGGGATCGCTGTTCCCTACAGGATAATGGAACATCTGTTTACAGAGTCACTAATAAAGATGGCAGGCAGTGGAAGGATGGAGACTATGTTGTCTTTAGCTTGGCGGATGTGAGTTTTCTACCTTCTAGAGGAGGTCTCATTTACATAATTTTTTCCCCATAGAGCATTGCCTGAAAATAATTGTCCGAATACTACTGGGTCCCTTCAATGAGAAACAATATTCCCCAACAATATCTTCAGTAGATTTAAGGTGTCTATATATACTTTATATGAACAAAGTTGTTTGAACTCATTGACTGGGATGGGCCAACTAGGTCCCATGTCTAAAATGCTCAAGCCCTTCTGCTCTTAAAGGGGTTATCCAGTTACATAAAATTGTGGGGCGCTAAATTGACGTCCCAAATTATACGGGATTGTAATGTGGTGTAGTACTGGTAACTGCACCATTTGCGTGAAGTCATATGGCACTAACCCCCTGAAGCGGTGGAAATGCAGCCACATGCGTACTACTCAGTCTCGCTCTTCTACGCACTCCCCCCTGTCAGAGAAGAGGAGCACATGATCTCTGTCTCCTAAATTGACCTGGCTTGCTATAGTTTACAATACAAAAGTAAGGCCCCCTGCCGATGTCACCACCCTCAAGCCAATAGGAGATGCGCTGTGCAGAGGGGGAGGTTACCAGAATGCGACGTAGTTTCCCAGAGGCGCGCAATACATGGAGAAAATACAGCTGAAGAAAATGTTTACGTTGGGGCCACTGGAGAAGCAAGAAAAGTCAATTTCTGGTGCAGACATATACAGAAGGGTTGGTAAGTGCACCAGTGTGCTTTTTTACTGCTACCCCTTTAAGGGAAATAAGCTGCTGCCTAAGGTGCTTGGCAGTGACTTACTTCTTTCCTCCCAACCTAAAACATATGCACACTCAGCCAGAGTGAGCATGCACATGTATAGGAAGGATGGGAAAAACAGCTGTCAGACGACTGCTATTGAAGGTCTACGGCTACAATTAAACTGGCCATATTTATTGTTCAACCATAAGCTCAGCTGAGCGTTCATGTTATTTCATCAAGGAGTAAGCTGCTGCCAGACACCTCTGATAGCAGTTTGTCTCCTGAAAGTACAAAATATTGGACATTGGTCCTGTTTAGAGATGAGCGAACCGGGTTCGGGTTCAAGTCCATCCGAACCCGAAAGATCAGTATTTGATTAGCTGGGGCTGCTGAAGTTGGCCAATGACTATATCCATGTTTTCCACATAGCCTTAGGGCTTTATCCAAGTTCAGCAGCCACCGCTAATCAAATGCCGAAAGTTCGGGTTCGGATGGACTTGAGCATGCTCCAGGTTCGCTCATCTCTAGTCCTGTTTTTGAACTGCCGCCAGGTTCCAACACATGGCACCAGTCTCTTCCCGAGCACTGGCCTGGCATGAAGCACTGGGGGCAGGATCGCCGGCCCCCAGTGTGATGATCTCCACTCTGTGACACGGCTCCATTAGAATCAATGGTA